>NC_064433.1:192310276-192415891 GCF_023343835.1 Lagopus muta | reverse complement strand
CCATTCCCATCCCCATCCCATCCCCATCCCATCCCATCCCCATTCCCCCACCCCCATCTCCATCCCCATCCCCCATCCCACCCCCATCCCCACCCCACCCCCATCCCATCCCATTCCCATCCCATCCCAATCCCCATCCCCATCCCATCCCCATCTTATCCCACCCCTATCCCCATGCCATCCCATCCCCATCCCCATCCCCATCCCACCCCTATCCCCATCCCAATCCCATCCCCATTCCAATCTCCATTTTATCCCACCCCCACCCCCATTTCCATCCCATCCCCATTCCAATCCCCATCCCATCCCCTCCCCATCCCCATCCCAACCCCATCCCATCTCCGTTCCATCCCAAATCCCTTCACCCCATCCCATACATTACACCCACCCCTACATCCCATCCCCATTCTCACCCTACCCCATCATCCCATATCCATACCCACATCCATTCCAATCCCAATCTCCACCTCATCCCAAACTCTTCCCCATTCCCATCCCACCCCATTCTCATCTTCATCCTTACCCCATACCTATTCCAATGCCATCCCCATCCTTATCCCATCCCAATCCCATTCCAACCCCATTTCCATCCCATCCCCATCCTAATCCCATTCCATCCTAACCCCATTCCAATCTCCATCCTAATCCCATTCCTATCTCATCCACACCCCATCCCAATCCCATCCCCATCCCATTCCCATCCCATCCCCAATCCCAAACCCAACCCTATTCTATCCCAATCCCAACCCCATTCCAATCCCCATCTCATTCCCATCCAATTCACACCCCATCCCCATTCTATCCCATCCTCATCCCCATCTTCATCCTTATCTTATTGTAACCCCATCCCATCCCCAATCCCCATCCCATCCCCAACCCCATCCCAACCCCATCCCAATCCCACCCCAATCCCATTTCAATCCCCATCCCAATCCCACCCCATCCCCATCTGATTCCAATCCCCATCCCCATCCCAATCCCATTTCAATCCCCATCCCATTCAATCCTCATACCAATCCTAATCCCATCCCATCTCCACCCCATCCCAACCCCAACCGCATCCCCACCCCATCCAATTTCAACCCCATCCCACCCCAACCCCTTGCTATCCTCATCCCAATCCCATCCCAATCCCATTCTCATCCCCATCCAATCCCCATCCCCTTCCCCATCCCATCCAAACCTCACCCCCATGCAAATCCCATTTCAATCCCCATCCAATCCCCGTTTTATCCCCAACCCCATCCCATTCCAATCTCATCCTCATCCCCATCCCAATCCCATCCCCATCCCATTCCAATCCCATTTAAATCCCCATCCCATCCCCATCCCATCCTAATTCCATTCCCATTCCATCACAATTCCATTTCAACCCCATCCCACCCCCACCCCATATCAACCACATTCCCATCCAATCCCCTTCCCCATCCTATCCCCATCCCATTCCAATCCCATTTCAATCCTCATCCCACCCCACCCCATCCCATCCAATCCCCACATCAATCCCATTCCCATTCCTATCCAATCCCCATCCCAACCCCATCCCCATGTCATCCCATTCCCATCCAATCCCCATTCCCATCCCATTCCCATCCCATTTCAATCCCCATATCAATCCCATTCCCATCCCATCCAATCCCCGTCCCAACCCCATCCCACCCCATCCCATCCCCATATCAATCCCATTCCCACCCGCATCCCATTCCAATCCCATTTCAATTCTCATCCCAACCCCATTCCCACTCACCCCACTCCACCCCACTCCATCCCATCCAATCCCCATATCAATCCCATCCCATCCCATTCCCATCCCATATCAATCCCCATCCCATCCCCCATCCCCCATCCCCATCCCCATCCCACATCAACCCCATATCAATCCCATTCCCATCCAATCCCAATCTCAATCTCACCCCATCCCATCCCCATCCAATCCCCATCCCATTCCAATCCCCATCCAATCCCCATATCAATCCCAATCCCATCCCCATCTCAATCCCATTCCACCATCATCCCAATCCCCATCCCATCCCACCCCACATCAACCCCATATCACTCCCATTCCCATCCAATCCCAATCCCAATCCCACCCCATCCCATCTCCATTTCAACCCCATCCCATCCCCATCGCATTTCAATCCCAATCCCATCTCCATCCCACCCCACCCCCACATCAACCCCATATCAATCCCATTCCCATCCAATCCCAATCATATTCCCCTCCAATCCCAATCTCAATCCCCACCCCATCCCATCCAATCCCCATCCCATTCCAATCCCCAAACCAATCCCCATATCAATCCCATTCCCATTCCCATCCCGCCCCACCCTACCCCCATATCAATCCCATCCCAATCCCAATCCCATCCCCATCCCAATCCCATCCCATCATCATCCCCATCCCCATCCCATCCCCATCCCACCCCCATCCCCACATCAACCCCATACCAATCCTATTCCCATTCCCATCCAATCCCATTCCAATCCCCATCCCATCCCACCCCATCCCCACATCAACCCCATATCAATCCCATCCAATCCCAATCCCAATCCCAATCCCATCCCCATCCCATTCCCATCCCATTCCAATCCCCATCCCATCCCACCTCACCCCCACATCAACCCCATATCACTCCCATCCAATCCCAATCCCAATCCCAATCCCCACCCCATCCCATCTCCATTTCAACCCCATCCCATCCCCATCCCATCCCCATCCCATCCCCACATCAACCCCATATCACTCCCATCCAATCCCAATCCCAATCCCACCCCATCCCATCTCCATTTCAACCCCATCCCATCCCCATCCCACCCCCACATCAACCCCATATCACTCCCATCCAATCCCAATCCCAATCCCAATCCCAATCCCAATCCCACCCCATCCCACCCCGTATCTCCACTCCCCCCCTCTTTTTTTTCCCCCCCCCCCAAAGGTTTGGTTCCAAAACCGCCGCGCCAAATTCCGCAAACAGGAACGCGCCGCCAATTCCAAAGCAGGCGGGGGAACAACCGGGACCCCCAACCCCAAAAAACCGGAGCCCTCGCTGCTCCTCGGAGGACGACGACTCCAAAGAATCCAACTGCAGCCCCACTCCCGACAGCACCGCCTCGCTGCCCCCCGCCATGGCAGCCCAGGGGGCAGCCTGAGCCCCAGCCCCGGCGCCGGGCAGGGCTTGGGGGGCGCGGGGCAGCCCCCGAAAGCGGGGGGTTGGCCGGGGGTGGGGGGGCGCAGGGGGGGGCGGCGGAGCTGCTGAAGGCCTGGCAGCCGGCCGAGGCCGTGCCCGGACCTTTCTCCGGAGTGCTGTCCTCCTTCCATCGGAAACCCGGCGGCCTCAAAGCCAACCTCTTCTGAGCGGCCCCAAAACGCCCCGCCGGCACCCCGCAAACTGATGGCTACGGGGCTCCCGCTGCGCCCCAAAAGTGACAGCGGCGCCCCCAAAGCCAGCCTCCAAAAAGGGCCGAGCTGCGACCCCACTGAGCTGCGACCCCATTGAGCTCTGATCCCATTGAGTTCTGACCCTACTGAGCTCCGACCCCACTGAGCTCCAACCCCATTGAGTTCTGACCCCATTGAGCTCCGACCCCATTGAGCTGCGACCCCATTGAGTTATGACCCCACTGAGCTCTGATCCCACCGAGTTCTGACCCCATTGAGCTGCGACCCCATTGAGTTCCGACCCCACTGAGTTCTGACCCCATAGAGCTCCAATCCCATAAAGCTCTGACCCCATGGAGCCCTGACCCCACTGAGCTCCAACCCCATTGAGCTCTGATCCCACCGAGCTCTGACCCCACTGAGTTCCGACCCCACTGAGATCCAACCCCATTGAGTTCCGACCCCATTGAGCTCCGACCCCATTGAGCTCTGAGCCCATAGAGTTCTGACCCCATTGAGCTCCGACCCCATTGAGTTCCAACCCCATTGAGTTCTGACCCCATTGAGCTCCGACCCCATTGAGCTCCGACCCCATTGAGCTCTGAGCCCATAGAGTTCTGACCCCATTGAGCTCCGACCCCATAGAGTTCTGACCCCATTGAGTTCTGACCCCACTGAGTTCCGACCCCATTGAGCTCCGACCCCCACTGAGATCCAACCCCATTGAGTTCCGACCCCACCGAGTTCTGACCCCACTGAGCTCTGATCCCACCGAGTTCTGACCCCATTGAGCTGCGACCCCATTGAGTTCTGAGCCCATAGAGTTCTGACCCCATTGAGCTCTGACCCCATTGAGCTCCGACCCCATTGAGCTCCGACCCCATTGAGTTCTGACCCCACTGAGCTCCGACCCCCATTGAGCTCTGACCCCACTGAGTTCTGACCCCATTGAGTTCTGACCCCACTGAGCTCCAACCCCATTGAGCTCCGACCCCATTGGGTTCTGACCCCATTGAGCTCTGATCCCATAGAGCTCCGACCCCACTGAGCTCCGACCCCATTGAGCTCCGTCCCCACCGAGCTCCGACCCCACTGAGCTCTGACCCCATTGAGTTCTGACCCCACTGAGCTCCGACCCCACCAAGCTCTGTCCCCATAAAGCTCCATCCCATAGAGCTCCGACCCCACTGAGCTCTGACCCCACTGAGTGCTCCGACCCCATTGAGCTCTGAACCCATTGAGCTCCGACCCCATTGAGCTCCGACCCCACTGATCCGACCCCATTGAGTTCTGACCCCATAAAGCTCCATCCCATAGAGCTCCATCCCACAGAGCTCCGACCCCACTGTGCTCCAATCCCATAGAGCTCCAATCCCATAGAGCTCTGTCCCTATAAAGCTCCATCCCATAGAGCTCCAATCCCATAGAGCTCTGTACCCATTGAGTTCCCCACCCTATAAAGCTTCGTCCCCATAGAGCTCTGTCCCTATAAAGCTCCATCCCCATAGAGTTCTGTCCCCATAGAGATCCATCCCCACAGAGCTCCAATCCCATACAGCTCTGTCCCTACAAAGCTCCATCCCATAAAGCTCCAATCCCACAGAGCTCAGTCCCCATAAAGCTCCAATCCCATAGAGCTCTGACCCTATAAAGCTCCGTCCCCTTAGGGCTCAGTTCCCATACAGCTCTGTCCCCACAGAGCTCCATCCCATAGAGCTCTGTACCCATTGAGTTCCCACCCTATAAAGCTCCGTCCCCATAGAGCTCCGTCCCCACAGAGCTCCAATCCCATAGAGCTCTGCCCTATAAAGCCCCGTCCCCATAGAGTTCAGTTCCCATACAGCTCTGTCCCCCACAAAGCTCCATCCCATAGAGCTCCAATCCCATAGAGCTCTGTACCCAATGAGTTCCCCACCCTATAAAGCTCCAATCCCATACAGCTCTGTCCCTATAAAGCTCCATCCCATAGAGCTCCAATCCCATAGAGCTCTGACCCTATAAAGCTCCATCCCATAGAGCTCCAATCCCATAGAGCTCAGTCCCTATAAAGCTCCGTCCCCATAGAACTCTGTCCCCACAAAGCTCCATCCATAAAGCTCCAATCCCATAGAGCTCTGTACCCATTGAGTTCCCACCCTATAAAGCTCTGTCCCCATAGAGCTCAGTCCCTATAAAGCTCCAATCCCATAGAACTCAGTCCCTATAAAGCTCCATCCCATAGAGCTCAGTCCTATAAAGCTCCGTCCCCATAGAGCTCTGTCCCTATAAAGCTCCAATCCCATAAAGCTCCATCCCTATAAAGCTCCATCCCATAGAGCTCAGTCCCTATAAAGCTCCAATCCCACAGAGCTCAGGTCCCTATAAAGCTCCAATCCCACAGAGCTCAGTCCCCATAAAGCCTCCATCCCATAGAGCTCCAATCCCATAGAGCTCTGTCCCTATAAAGCTCCAATCCCATAAAGCTCCGTCCCCATAGAGCTCCGTCCCACAGCTCCCCCCCCCCCCCACCCCACAGCTTTGGGGGCTATGGGACCCCCCCCCATTTGCCATAGGGGGCCATGGGGGGGCACAGAGCTCCTGGGGGGGGGGGGGGGGGGGTGAGGAAGCACTTTAGGGTTTGGGGTCTTGGAGGCTTTGGGGTGCTGGTTTGGGGGGGTTATTGGGGCTGCCCCCCCCCGGGGGGGGTTTTGAGTGTTTGAGCCCCCCCCCCAAACCCCCCCTGGGTGCTGGAGGAGGTTGGGTGGCTTTATTATTATTATTATTATTATTATTAATATTAATATTATTATTATTTGGGGGGAGGGGATTGGGGGGGGGGGGGGGAGGGGGGGTCATTTTTTTTTTTTAAACGATTTTTTTGGCCTTGATCGTTATTATTATTATTATTATTATTAATTATTATTATTAATTATTCTTAATGATGACGGTCATTATTTTCCAAGCGCTCGGTAATTTATTGTGAAACGCTACTAATCCAAATAAAACTTAATTTATTGAAGAAAACGCCTCCAAATGGGCCCCCCCCCCCCCTTCCTGGATACCCCCCCCCTCCAAAAAATCCCCCCCCCCCCCTATGGGGAGGGCTGGGACCCCCCCCCCCCCCACACCCCAAATTTGGGGATGGCACCAGGGTGGGGGGGGGGGGGGGGGATAAAAATGGAGCATCCTTCATCTCAGTGTGAGGGCATTGGGGGGGGGGGGATTCGTGCCCCCCTCCTCTCCTCCCCCCTCACCAATATTGGGGGTGGGGGGGGGGGTAAGGAGGGGGGGGGGGGTGATAAGGGCACTTAGTGAGGGATTTTGGGGGGGGGGGGATGTGGGGAGTACCGAGTGGGGGGCGTCCCAAGGCACTGCTGGGGGGGGGATTGGGGGGGGGGATTGGGGGGGAGGGAAGGCACAGGGATGCTGCAATGGGAAACCCAATGGGGTGGGAAACCCAATGGGGTGGGAAACCCAATGGGGTGGGACCCCCCCATATTGGGGGGTGTGGGGGGGATGCGAAATGCCCACGTGGGGGGGGGTTTCTGCCCCCCCCCCCCCCATAAACAACACCCCATAGGCACTTGGGCAGCTGTAGGGCACTGGGCTATGAATAACCTGCCCCCCCCCCCCCCCCAAGCTGGGGGGGCTCCTCCATCAATAAATAAGTAATAACTTAAACACTGAGATTTGGGGGGGGGGCAGCAAACACCTTCCCCCCCCCCCAGCCCCCCAAAATGAAATTCTCTGACCACGAATGCCCCTCACTTCTCCCTCCCCCCCCCCCTCCATGCCCTGTGCCCCCCACCCCCCCAAACGCCCCCCCCCCCCCCTGCTGCCCCCTCCAGCCCCATTGAGGTGGGGGGCGAGGGGGGGGGGGGGGGCTGTGTGTGTGTGTGTGTGCTGGGGGGGGCAGATGGATGGAATTTGGGGGGGGGGTCACTTCCTCAGCTGCAGGCTGTCCAGGAGAGCACGCTTGTGTTTGGGGTCCAGGACACCGGCTTCCTCCAGGTCCTCCCTCCGTGATGTCACTGCGGGGGGGGGGGGACATAAAGGGGGGGGACATAAAGGGGGGGGACAGCATCAGGGATAGGAGCCAGAAGGCTCCCTGATCCCATACAGCCCCATAGAGACCCCCCTATTTCCCCCATACAGCCCCAAGAGGGTCCCAAACCCATACAACCCCATAGAGACCCCCCCTATTTCCCCCATTCAGCCCCAAAAGGGTCCCATCCCCATTTGACCCCACAGAGATCCCCCTATTTCCCCCATTCAGACCCATAGAGACCCCCTTTCTTCCCCCATACAGCCCCAAAAGGGTCCCCCCAGCCCCATTTCACCCCATAGGGTCCCCTAATCCCATACAGCCCCATAGAGATCCCTATTTCCCCCATACAGCCACAAAAGGGTCCCCTGATCCCATTCCACCCCATAGAGAATCCCCCTATTTCCCCATTCAGCCCCAAAATGGTCCCCTGATCCCATACAGCCCCATAGAGACCCCCGATTTTCCCCCATTCAGCCCCATACAGATCCCCCTTCCCCCATACAGACCCCACAGAGAACCCCCCCTATTTCCCCCATACAGCCCCAAAAAGGTCCCATCCCCCATTTGACCCCACAGAGATCCCCATATTTCCCCCAGTCAGACCCATAGAGACCCCCTTACTTCCCCCATACAGCCCCAAAAGGGTCCCCCGGCCCCATTCCACCCCATAGGGTCCCCCAGATCCCATACAGCCCCATAGAGATCCCTATTTCCCCCGTACAGCCACAGAAGGGTCCCCTGATCCCATACAACCCCATAGAGACCCCCCTTTTTCCCCCATACAGCTCCATAGAGACCCCCTTTCTTCCCCCATATAGCCCCAAAAGGGGTCCCCCCGGCCCCATTCCACCCCATAGGGTCCCCAGATCCCATACAGCCCCATAGAGACCCCTATTTCCCCCATACAGCCCCAAAAGGGTCCCCTGATCCCACACAGCCCCATAAGAGAATCCCCCTATTTCCCCATACAGCCCCAAAAGGGTCCCCTGGTCCCATTCCACCCCATAGAGTCCCCACTATTTCCCCCATACAGCCCCATAGAGACCCCCTTATTTCTCCCATACAGACTCCAAGAGGGTCCCAGCCCCATTCAGCCCCATAGAGACCCCCTATTTCCCCCATTCCACCCCATAGAGACCCCCCCTATTTCCCCCATACAGCCCCATAGAGACCCCCTTTCTTCCCCATACAGCCCCAAAAGGGTCCCCCCGGCCCCATTCCACCCCATAGGGTCCCCAGATCCCATACAGCCCCATAGAGACCCCTATTTCCCCCATACAGCCCCAAGAGGGTCCCCTGATCCCATTCAGCCCCATAGAGAATACCCCTATTTCCCCATTCAGCCCCAAAAGGGTCCCCCGGCCCCATTCCACGCCATAGGGTCCCCTAATCCCATACAGCCCCTTAGAGACCCCCCTATTTCCCCCATACAGCCCCATAGAGACCCCCTTATTTTCTCCCATACAGACTCCAAGAGGGTCCCAGCCCCATTCAGCCCCCATAGAGACCCCCTATTTCCCCCATTCCACCCCATAGAGACCCCCCTATTTCCCCCACACAGCCCCAAAAGGGTCCCATCCCAATTCAACCCCATAGAGATCCCTTCACCCCCTCCCATACAGCCCCCAAAAGATCCCCTTACCCCCCCCCATAACCCCAAGAGGGTCCCCTGTCCCCATGCTGCCCTAGATGGGCCCCCCTTGTCCCCTATATGGCCCCAGAGGGGTCTCCATGCCCCCCCTGCAAACCCCAAGAGGGTCTCCTGTCCCCATTCAGCCCCATAGAGATCCTCCTGTCCCCCACAGAGCCCCATAGAAATCCCCTTGTCCCCATACAGCCCTGTGGAGATTCCTTTGTCCCCATAACAGCCCCAGAGGGGTCCCCTTGTCCCCATACGGCCCCATACAGATCCTCTTGTCTCCCTACAACCCCACAGGGGTCCCCTTGTCCCCATATGGCCCCAGAGAGATCCACTGTCCCCATACAGCCCCAAGAGGGTCCCCACATCCCTTTACAGCCCCAAAGGGGTCACTTTGCCCCTATATGGCCCAAGAGGGGTCCCCTTGTCCCTATGTAACCCCAAGAGGGTCCCCTGACCCCATGTAATCCCTGAGGGATCACCCCCCGTCCCCATGCTGCCCCAGAAGGGTCCCTTTGTCCCTATATGGCCCCAGAGAGGTACACTGTCCCCATACAGCCCCATAGAGATCCCTCTATCCCCATATGGCCCCATAGAAATCCCCTTGTCCCCATATGACCCCATAGAGATGCCCTTGTCCCCATACAGCCCCATGGAGAACCCCTTGTCCCCATATGACCCCATAGAGATCCCCTTGTCCCCATACAGCCCCATGGAGAACCCCTTGTCCCCATATGACCCCATAGAGATGCCCTTGTCCCCATACAGCCCCATGGAGAACCCTTTCTCCCCATATGACCCCATAGAGATGCCCTTGTCCCCATACAGCCCCATGGAGAACCCTTTCTCCCCATATGACCCCATAGAGATCCCCTTGTCCCCATACAGCCCCATAGAGAACCCCTTGTCCCCCATATGACCCCATACAGATGCCCTTGTCCCCATACAGCCCCATAGAGAACCCCTTGTCCCCATATGGCCCCAAGAGGGTCCCCTGTCCTCATGTGACCCCATGGATATTCAGCAGTCCCCCCATTTCACCCCACAAGGGTCCCTCGTCCCCCTGCAGCCCCACAGAGACCCCCTCACCCCCATACAGCCCCAGGGGGCTCCCCTCTCCCCACACAGCCCTTATGAGACCCCCCTCACCCCATTGCAGCCCCATAAGAACCCCCCCCCCACCTGAGGAACTCCAGGTCGTCCCAGCCGTTGTGCAGCAGCCCCTCCTCGTACCTCTCCAGCCCCAAACCCCCGCAGCCATTCCCCCACATTGGACTCGCTGACGCCCGCTGCCGCGGCCCGCCTGGCACAGCGCCTGCAGCAGGGTTGGGGGAAGGGGGGACACGGTGCTGGGGGTCCCACACCCGGTATCCCGGGTTGCCCTGCCCCATCCTCATCCCCCTTTCCCCATCCCCAACCCCTTCCATCACCTCCATCCCTGACTTCGAGCCCTTTCTTCCATCCCATTCCACCCCCATCCCATCCCCATCCCATCCCATCCCCAACTCCATCCCCATTCAATCTCATCCCATCCCTATCCCGCGTCCCATCCCACCTCCAGCCCATCCATCCCCATCCCCATCTCCATCCCAGTCCCATCTCACCCCCATCATCATCCCATCTCATCCCATCCCCATTTCCATCTCATCCCATCCTCATTCCCATCCCTAACTTCATCCCCATCCCCAACTCTATTCCCACGCCCATCCCCAACTCCATCCCAGTCCCATCTCACTCCCATCCTCATTCCATCTCATTCCATCTCCATCCCCATCCCATCTCTTCTCATCCCCAACTCCATCCCCACCCCATCACCAAATTCCATTCCCATCCCATCCCCATCCCATTTCAATCCTCATCTCATCCCTAACTTCATCCCCATTCCCAACTCCCATTCCCACCCCCAAACTCCATTCTAGTCCCATCTCACCCCCATCCTCATCCCATCTCCATCCCCAACTCCATCCCAATCCCCCATCCATCCCATCCCATCCCCATCCCCAACTCCATCCCATCCCAATCTCATTTCAATCCCCATCCCATCTCATCCCATTCCCAACTCCATCCCCATCCAATCTCATCCCATCCCTATCCCCCATCAATCCCAACTCCATCCCCATCCCATCCCCAACTCCATTCCAGTCCCATCTCATCCCTATCCTCATCTCATCTCATCCTATCTCCAGCCCCATCCTATCTCATCCCATCCCAACTCCATCCCCATCCCATCCCCAACTCCATTCCAGTCCCATCTCATCCCTATCCTCATCTCATCTCATCCTATCTCCAGCCCCATCCTATCTCATCCCATCCCAACTCCATCCCCCATCCCATTTCAATCCTCATCTCATCCCCAATTCCATCCCTATCCCATTCAATTCCATCCCCATCCCTAACTTCATCCCCATCCCCATCCCCATCCCCAACTCCATTCCCATCCCCATCCCATCCCCATCCCATTTCAATCCTCATCCCATCCCCAACTCCATCCCCATCCCATCCAACTCCATCCCCAACTCCATTCCCACCCCCAACTCCATCCCAGTCCCATCTCACTCCTATCCTCATCCCATCTCATCCCATCCCCCAATTTCCACCTCCAGCTCTCATTCCCTCCCCCCATCCCCAATCCATTTCCCTCATCCCCATCCCCAACCCAACCCCCCACCTCCTGTCCCTTTCCCCCATTACCATCTCCCACCCCCTTTACTCCACTTCCACCCCTTTCCCCCACATTCATCTCCACCCCTATTCTTGACCCCCCATCCCTTTCCTCCAATCCTCACCTCCAAACCTTTCCCCCCCATCCCCATCCCCAATTTCTTTTCCCCCATCTCCTATCTCTCACCCCCATCCCAACCTCCCATCCCTTTCACCCACCCCCAGCTCCCACACCCCCATCCCAATCCCAATTCCCTCCATTCCCATCTCCTAAACCCCCATTCCCAATCCCTTCGCTCCATCCTCCTCTCCATTTTATCACCCCTCCCCATCCCACCCCACTCCTCCACCTCCATCCCCCTCTCCCACCCCATAATCCCCATCTCCATCCCAATCCCCATCTCCCATCCCAACCCCCTATTCCCTCCCTCCATCTCCCAATCTCCATCCTCAACCCCCACTCCTTTTTCCTCCATCCCCAATCCCATCTCACTCCCAAACCCCAATCCCATTCTTCCATCCCCATCCCACTCCCCACCCCATTCCCATCCCCATCCCACTCCCCATTCCCTCCCTCCATCTCCCATCCCCAATCCCTTTCCTCCATCCCCATTCCCCCCCCCACTCCCCTGACCCCCAATCCCCCTTCTTCATCTCCATCCCAACCCCTATTTCCTCTCTCCATCCATCTCCCAATCCCCATCCTCAACCCCAATCCCCTTCCTCCACCCCATCTCACCCCACTTCTCTACCCCCATCTTCCTCTCCCATCCCATTCCCCCCACCTCCATCCCAATCCCCATCCCCATCCCAATCCCTATTCCCTCCATCTCCCAATCCCCATTCCCAACCCCAATCCCATTCTTCCATCCCCATCCCACCCCACTCCTCCATTCCCACCCCCATCCCACTCCCCATTCCTTCCCTCCATCTCCCAACCCCAATCACTTTCCTCCATCCCCATCCCAATCCCTATTCCCTCCCTCCATCTCCCAATCCCTATTCCCAACCCCAATCCCTTTTCTCCATCCCCATTCCCTCCACTCCCCCCAACCCCAATCGCCTTCTTCCATCCCCACCCCAATCCCTGTTCCCTCTCTCCATCCATCTTCCAATCCCCATCCTCAACCCCAATCCCTTTCCTCCACCCCATCCCACCCCCAATTCCCATCCCCATCCCACCCCATTCCCCCACCTCCACCCCCATCTTCCTCTCCCCACCCCATTCCCCCACCTCCACCCCCATCTTCCTCTCCCACTCCATTCCCCCACCTCCATCCCAATCCCCATCTCCCAATCCCCATCCTCAACCCCAATCCCATTCTTCCATCCCCATCCAACCCCACTCCCACCCCCATCCCACTCCCCATTCCCTCCCTCCATCTCCCATCCCCAATCCCTTTCCTCCATCCCCATTCCCCCCCCACTCCCCTGACCCCAATCCCCTTCTTCCATCTCCATCCCAATCCCTATTTCCTCTCTCCATCCATCTCCCAATCCCCATCCCCATCCCCAATCCCCTTCCTCCACCCCATCTCACCCCACTTCTCCACCCCCCATCTTCCTCTCCCATCCCATTTCCCCACCTCCATCCCAATCCCCATCCCCATCCCAATCCCTATTCCCTCCATCTCCCAATCCCCATTCCCAACCCCAATCCCATTCTTCCATCCCCATCCCACCCCACTCCTCCATTCCCACCCCCCATCCCACTCCCCATTCCTTCCCTCCATCTCCCAACCCCAATCACTTTCCTCCATCCCCATCCCAATCCCTATTCCCTCCCTCCATCTCCCCAATCCCTATTCCCAACCCCAATCCCTTTTCTCCATCCCCATTCCCTCCACTCCCCCAACTCCAATTGCCTTCTTCATCCCCACCCCAATCCCTGTTCCCTCTCTCCATCCATCTTCCAATCCCCATCCTCAACCCCAATCCCTTTCCTCCACCCCATCCCACCCCCCAATTCCCATCCCCATCCCACCCCATTCCCCCACCTCCACCCCCATCTTCCTCTCCCACCCCATTCCCCCCCCTCCATCTTCCTCTCCCACCCCATTCCCCCACCTCCACCTCAATCCCAATCCCCATCTCCCAATCCCCATCCTCAACCCCCATTCTTCCATCCCTATCCAACCCCATTCCCACCCCCATCCCACTCCCCATCCCCTCCCTCCCATCTCCCCAACCCCAATCCCTTTCCTCCATCCCCATCCCAATCCCTGTTCCCTCTCTCCATCCATCTTCCAATCCCCATCCTCAACCCCAATCCCATTCTTCCATCCCCATCCAAACCCCATTCCCACCCCCATCCCACCCCCCATCCCCTCCCCTCCATCTCCCAACCCCCAATCCCTTCCCCCCCCCCTCACCCCACACCCCCCCATCTTCCCCCCCCCCTCACCCCACACCCCCCCATCTTCCCCCCCCCTCACCCCACACCCCCCCATCTTCCCCCCCCCCTCACCCCACACCCCCCCCATCTTCCCCCCCCCTCACCCCACACCCCCCCATCTTCCTCCCCCCCTCACCCCACACCCCCCCCATCTTCCTCCCCCCCTCACCCCCACACCCCCCCATCTCCCCCTCCCCCCCCCCCCCCAGTTCCCACCTCCTCAACCAGATCCTCCTGGATGCTCTCTCGGATGCAGTGGGATGCGAAGGCGATGGGGCGGCTGTAATCGGGGTGCAGGCAGCGGGGGGGCAGCTCCAACCTCCCCCTCCCTCCTGACCCCCCGCGCCCCCCCCCCAACCCCCCCATATTCCACCTCACTCAACGTTTTGGCCATCTGAAGCACAGAACATGAACGATCGTCCCTCACCCCCCCCAGGTACCGGGACCCCCGCGGATACTTCCAGCCCAAAGTTGGGTACTGAAGGTCTGGGGTGAGGTTTGGGAGGTGGGGGCTCACAGCCGACCCCCCCCCAACGGCTCCCTGGTGCTTTCGGCCCCCTCCAGCTCACGGGGCAGAGGAGGAGGGGGAAAGTCTGGAGGGGGCAAAGCGATTGGGTTGGGGTCTTCATCCGAGGAAGTGTCCTCATGAGCACGGAGGGGGGGGGGCCTGCAGACGGATGCCGGCGGCGTTCGGGGGGCACGGCTTTGGTTTTGGGGACGGGGGGTTTGCCGGGGGGTGGGGGATCGGGGGCCCAGCAATTGGTGAGGGACCCCTTCCAGCACAGTAATATGCAGGGTTATTGAAACTGTTCTTCAGAGGCCCCCCCCGTCGCTTCCGTCACCGGTTCTGCTTTGGAGCTGCGGGCACAAAGAGGGGAGCGAGTAGAGGAGGGGGATGCAAGGTGACCCCCCCCCCCCCCCCGCTTTGTACCCCAAACCTCGGTGCCACCCCCCACTCACCGGCTCAGGGCGGCCTCATCCCTGGAGGTGCCCACGGTGTGGGGTGGGCAGGCGGGGGGTCGGAGCTGTGCTGCCCTTCTCAGGCTCCTCGGGGGCTTTGGATGGGGGGGGGTGGGAGGATCGGCCCCGGGGGGCTTCCTAACCATGGACCTGGGGGACAGAAATGAAGGGGGGGGGGTCATCAGCTGGGGGGGGTCATCCTGCAGTGGACCAGGACTCTGTGCATCGTCCTGCAGGGGGGCTCCGAACGCTACAACATGCGCCAGGATGCCACGCAACAACCTGCGTGGATGCTCTGAGCACAGCCACGTGCATTGGGACACCATGCACCATCCTGCAGGGCTGCTCTGAGCACAGCCAAATGCACCAGGAGCCTGCATGCACCAGGATCCAACACACCAGGATCCCATGCACCATCCTGCAGGGATGCTCCCAGCATTGCTACATGCGCTGGGATCCCATGCACCATCCTGCAGGGTTGCTCTGAGCACAGCCACCATTCACCAGGATCCTGCAGGGCTGCTCCAAGCATTGCCACATGCACCAGCAGCCTGTGTGCATTCCTGCAGGGATGGTGTAAGCATCACAGCATGCACCAGGGATCCAACACCAGGACCCCCATGCACCATCCTGCAGGGCTGCTCTGAGCACAGCCCCATGCACCAGGATCCCATGCACCATCCTGGATGGATACTCCCAGCATTGCTACACACATCAAGACCCCATGCACCATCCTGCAGGGCTGCTCTGAGCACAGCCCCATGCACCAGGATCCCATGCACCATCCTGGATGGATACTCCCAGCATTGCTACACACATCAAGACCCCATGCACCATCCCTGCAGGGTTGCTCTGAGCACCACCCCATGCACCATCCTGCAGGGCTGCTCCAAGCATTGCCACATGCACCAGCAGCCTGTGTGCATTCCTGCAGGGATGCTGCAAGCATCACAGCATGCACCAGGATCCAACACCAGGACCCCCATGCACCGTCCTGCAGGGCTGCTCAGAGCATTGCTACATGCACCGAGACCCCATGCACCATCCTGCTGGGCTGCTCTGAGCACCACCCCATGCACCATGATCCCATGCACCATGATCCCATGCACCATGATCCCATGCACCATGATCCCATGCACCATGATCCCTATGCACCATGATCCCATGCACCATGATCCCATGCACCATGATCCCATGCACCATGATCCCATGCACCATGATCCCCATGCACCATCCTGCAGGGATGTCCCAAGCATTACAACATGCATCAGGACCCCATGCACCATCCTGCAGGGCTGCTCTGAGCACAGCCACATGCACCAGGATCCCACACACCATCCTGCAGGGATGTCCCAAGCATTACAACATACATCAGGACCCCATGCAGCACCCTGCAGGGTTGCTCTGAGCACAACCACATGCACCAGGACCGTATGCACCATCCTGCAGGGTTGCTCTGAGCATTGCTACATGCACTGGGATCCCATGCACCATCCTGCAGGGCTGCTCTGAGCATTGCTACATGCACCAAGACCCCATGCACCGTCCTGCAGGGTTGCTCTGAGCACCACCCCATGCACCACGATCCCGTGCACCACGATCCCATGCACCATCCTGCAGGGCTGCTCTGAGCATTGCTACATGCACTGAGACCCCATGCGCCATCCTGCAGGGATATCCCAAGCATTACAACATGCATCAGGACCCCATGCACCGTCCTGCAGGGCTGCTCAGAGCATTGCTACTTCACTGAGACCCCATGCATCATCCTGCAGGGTTGCTTAGAGAATTGCTACATGCACTGGGACCCCCATGCACCATCCTGCAGGGCTGCTCTGATCACAGCCACATGCACCGGGACCCCACACACCAGCAGCCCCACGTGCATTCTTGCAGCGATGCTCCAAGCACCGCAACGCGCCCTGCACCCCCACACCCCATCCTGCAGGGATGCTTCAAGCACCCCCCCCCCCCCCATCACCAAGACCCCACTCCCCACCCCACAGGAATGCTCCCATCATCGACACAGCACCAAGAGCTGCAGCCCCCTCCCCTCCAGTCCCCCTCCCCACTCACTTGGCACACTCCTGGGGGGCTCTGGTGCTCAGCTGGCCCCTCGCTTTGCCGCCTGCCGCCTCATCCTTATCAACACTGATCCATTCTGCCAGGGGACGGAGGGGGTTGGTGAGCTTCAGCAACGGCACAGAGAGGGGTTGGGGGCACGCTGAGCCCCCTCCTCGCACCCCTGCCACCCCCAGCTCTCACCATAGAGCCTCTCGCGGGTGCCCAGGCGCTCCGCAGAGCACGCGCACCTTCATGGAGCCGCGGATGTTGCCCGTCTCCTCGCCACGGTGCGAGAGGGTAAGTGAGGAACTGCTGTGCCGTGCTGCCAATCATGGACTTGAGGGCGATGACGCATTCCCCTGAGGGGGCACAAGGTGGGGAGAAGGGGGGAAAAATCAACCATCAGGGTGGGGGTTCCACCACCCAAAGTCCCCCAACCCTTCGAGGTTGGCACGGGGACCAGGCGGCGACGCACCATAGGACTCGTAGCCATCCAAGGACTTAACGGTGAGCAGCAGGTGTTGGGTCCTGCAGGTATTCGATCTCAGAGAGGATGGGTTTCAGCTGGGGGACAAAAGGAGGAGAGGGGGGCAGGCGGTGTGAGGGGTTACAGCCCCTCACCTCCCCCCCGGTGCCCTCCTGTATCCCCACCACCCCCACGGCGACCTCACCGTGGGCAGCTGCCGCGACGACCACTGCACCTTGAGGAAGTTGATGTTGTCGCTGCTCTGCGTGTCGTTTCTCGCTGCTCTTCTTGAATTCTGAACCAGGGAACGGCACGGTGGCACCGCAGCCAAAGCTCCCCCCGGCCCCCCAAACCTTTATGGACCCCCCCCCCCCCCCAATGCGCTCACCCTCCAGGCAGGTGGAGTAGAACTCGATGAAGAACTTGGTGCGGCTCGCCGTCTTCACGATGGCCTCGATGCTCTCAAACTCGATGTACGCCTGATCCGATGACTTGGAACAGCCCTGCGCAGGGAGGGGGGGGCAGCAGGGTGTCCCCCCTCGTCCCCACATCCCTCCTTGTCCCCACAATCCCTCCTTGTCCCCACATCCCTCCTTGTCCCCACATCCCCTCTGTCCCCACGTCCCCGGGAGCTGAAGGCTGTACCTTTCTTGGAGACGAACTGCGACGTGACGCCGACCTCGAAGGAGCCAAAGACGGGCGAATGGTCGCTGGTCGTGATGTCGTCGGTGCAGCCTGCAGCACACAGAGTGATCTGTCCCACAGCCTGCCCCAAACCTGCCCCCAATCTGTCCCCATCCCATCACCAACCTGTCCCCAACCTTTCCCAAACCTGTCCCCAATCCATCCCCAACCTTTCCCCCATCCATCCCCAACCTGTACCCAACCTTTCCCAACCTGTCCCCAATCCATCCCCAACCTGTCCCCAACCTGCCCCAAACCTGTACCCAACCCATTCTCAACCTGTTCCCTCATCCCACCTCATCCCCAACCCAAACCCAACCTGCCCTATCAGTCCATTCCCAATTTGCCCCCAATCCGTACCCAGCATGACCCCAATCCGTCCCCAACCTGCTCCCAATCCGTCCCCAACCCATTTCCAACCCACACCCAAACTGCCTCCAACCTGCCCCCAACCTGTGCCCAATCCTGTCCCCAATTCACTCCCTGTTCCCAACCCATCCCCAACCTGTGCCCAAACTGTTCCCCAACCCATCACCAGCCTGCTCCCAATTCAACCCCAACCTGTCCCCCACCAACCCCCCAAATCCATCTCCAACCCGTCCCCAATCCATCCCCAACCTGTACCCAACCTGCCCCAAACCTGTACCCAACCCATTCTCAACCTGTTCCCTGTCCCCACCTCATCCCCAACCTGGCCCCAATCCATCTCCAGCTCACATACAACCCGTCCCCTATCCCCAATCATCCCAAACCTGTCCACAATCCAACCCCAACCTGTCCCCAACCCAACCCAAACCCAACCTGCCCTATCAGTCCATTCCCAATTTGCCCCCAATCCGTCCCCAACCTGCCCCCAATCCATCCCCAACCCATTTCCAACCCACACCCAAACTGCCTCCAACCTGCCCCCAACCTGTGCCCAATCCTGTCCCCAATTCACCCCGTTCCCAATCCATCCCCAACCTGTGCCCAAACTGTTCCCCAACCCACCCCCAGCCTGCTCCCAATTCACCCCCAACCTGTCTCCAACCAACCCCCCAAATCCATCCCCAATCTGCCCCCAACCCATCCCCAACCTGTCCCCAACCTTTCCCCCATCCATCCCCAACCTTTCCCAACCTTTCCCCCATCCATCCCCAACCTGTCCCCAACCTTTTCCAAACCCGTCCCCCCAACCCGTCCCCAATCCATCCCCAACCTGCC
The DNA here is from genome assembly GCF_023343835.1 of Lagopus muta. Lineage (NCBI taxonomy): Eukaryota > Metazoa > Chordata > Aves > Galliformes > Phasianidae > Lagopus > Lagopus muta. Next base: position 192,396,410 of record NC_064433.1, on the reverse strand, counting down.
CCAAACCTGTACCCAACCCATTCTCAACCTGTTCCCTCATCCCACCTCATCCCCAACCTGGCCCCAGTCCACCCCCAGCTCACATACAACCCGTCCCCTGTCCCCAATCATCCCAAACCTGTCCACAATCCAACCCCAACCTGTCCCCAACCCAATCCAAACCCAACCTGCCCTATCAGTCCATTCCCAATTTGCCCCCAATCCGTCCCCAACCTGCCCCCAATCCGTCCCCAACCCATTTCCAACCCACACCCAAACTGCCTCCAACCTGCCCCCAACCTGTGCCCAATCCTGTCCCCAATTCACCCCGTTCCCAACCCATCCCCAACCTGTGCCCAAACTGTTCCCCAACCCACCTCCAGCCTGCTCCCAATTCACCCCCAACCTGTCTCCAACCAACCCCCCCAAATCCATCTCCAATCTGCCCCCAACCTTTCCCAAACCTGTCCCCCCAACCCGTCCCCAATCCATCCCCAACCTGTCCCCAACCTGCCCCAAACCTGTACCCAACCCATTCTCAACCTGTTCCCTGTCCCTACCTCATCCCCAACCTGGCCCCAATCCATCTCCAGCTCACAAACAACCCGTCCCCTGTCCCCAACTCATCCCAAACCTGTCCCCAACACAAACCATACCCAACCTGCCCTATCAGTCCATTCCGAATTTGCCCCCAATCCATACCCAGCATGTCCCCAATCCGTCCCCAATCCATCCCCAACCTGCCCCCAACCCATTTCCAACCCACACCCAAACTGCCTCCAACCTGCCCCCAATCTGTGCCCAATCCTGTCCCCAATTCACCCCCTGCCCCCAACCCATCCCCAACCTGTGCCCAAACTGTTCCCCAACCCACCCCCAACCTGCTCCCAATTCACGCCCAACCTGTCTCCCACCAACCCCCAAATCCATCCCCAATCTGCCCCCAACCCATCCCCAACCTGTCCCCAACCTTTCCCAAACCTGTCTCCAACCCATCCCCAACCTGCCCCCAACCTGTCCCCAATCCATTCCTATCCTGCCCCCAACCAGCCCCAAATCTGTCTCCAACCCATCCTCTGCCCCAACCTGTCCCCAACCCATCCCCAACCTGCCCCCAATCCATTCCTATCCTGTCCCCAACCCATCCCCTGCCCCAACCCGCCCCCAATCCATTCCCATTCTGTCCCCAACCTGCCCCCAACCCATCCCCTGCCCCAACCTGTCCCCAACCTGTCCCCAACCTGCCCCCAATCCATTCCTATCCTGTCCCCAACCTGCCCCCAATCCATTCCTATCCTGTCCCCATCCCATCCCCTGCCCCCAACCTGTCCCCAATCCATTCCTATCCTGTCCCCATCCCATCCCCTGCCCCCAACCTGTCCCCAATCCATTCCTATCCTGTCCCCATCCCATCCCCTGCCCCCAACCCATTCCTGTCCTGTCCCCAACCAGCCCCTGCCCCAACCTGTTCCCAATCCATTCCTATCCTGTCCCCAACCAGCCCCTGCCCCAACCTGCCCCCAATCCATTCCCATCCTGCCCCCAACCAGCCCCAAACCCGCCCCCAGCCATACTCCAACCCACCCCCAGTTGGGGTGGCCATCCCCAGTGTCCCCCCCCCTGCCACCAGGGCTGCCCCTCACCATAGGCGTTGCAGTTGACGTGGGTTTCGGGGTACGACTTCCAGAGGATGCGGTCGCACCAGGACGGGACGTTGGTGCGAACCTGCAGCAAGAACGGGATGGGGGGGGAAGGGGAGGGGGCTGGGGGTCACACAGGACCCATCTGGGTGCCCCCCCACCCTCAGAATCCCCCCCACCCACCACCGTACCCCCGTGGGCTTCTGCTTGTGCCACACGTAGGTGTCCCGCGAGCCGCGCTCATAGCGGTACGTGGGGGGGAAGGTGATCTCCTCCTCTCCTGCAGCAGGGAATATATGAGGGGGGGGGAGAATCAGCACCCAGAGCCCCCCCCCTCCCCCTCCCCACAGCCGCGTGCCCTCACCGAAGCGCAGGAACACTTTGTGCTTCTCCTTCTCCAGGTTGAGCTGATCCACTTTGAGCAGCGGCTCAAACTCCTTGCGGCTGATGTAGTTCAGGATCTCCTGCAGGGGCGGGCAATTGGTTTAAGGGGCAACACGAGGGCGGCCCCCTCCCCTAAATGCAGCCCCCCCCAACCCCACCACCACCAACCCACCTGGATGTCCATATCCAGGCGGTAGTTGAGGTCCCCAAACCAGAAGAGGTGGGTGAAGCGCAGCGAGATGTCGAAGGAGCTGAGCTGCTTGTCGCCCAGCGAGAGCAGGCGCAGGATGTCCAGGTAGTTCTGGTTCCTCCTGTGTGGGGAGGGGGGGGGGGGGGAGGGAAAAGGGGGACGCTGCTGTCACCTCCCCCAGCCCCACGCTGTCCCCACGCTGTCCCCCACGCTCACCTGGCCGTCTTCTCGTTGCCCGAGGTGAGGTGGCAGTTGACGAAGCCGAAGGACGTGCCATTGAACATGAAGGAGACACCCACAGCACCCTTGTTGCCTGCGGGGACAGGATGGGGTGGGATGGGATGGGGGACAGGATAGGGATAGGGACAGGGGATGGGGGACAGGATAGGGATGGGGACAGGATAGGGATGGGGACAGGATAGGGATGGGGACAGGATAGGGATGGGGACAGGATAGGGATGGGGGACAGGGGATGGGGACAGGATAGGGATGGGATGGGGGACAGGATAGGGATGGGGACAGGGGATGGGGACAGGATAGGGATGGCATGGGGACAGGATAGGGATGGGGACAGGGGATGGGGACAGGATAGGGATGGCATGGGGACAGGATAGGGATGGCATGGGGACAGGGGATAGGGACAGAGTGGGGAGGGGGACAGGAGATGGCATGGGGTCAGGGGATGGCATGGGGACAGAGTGGGGGACAGGATAGGGATGGGATGGGGACAGGGGGGATGGGAGGGGGACAGAGTGGGGAGGGGGACAGGATAGGGAATAGGGACAGGGGATGGGGACAGGGGATGGCATGGGGACAGGGGATGGGGACAGGATAGGGATGGGGACAGGGGATGGGGACAGGATAGGGACAGCATGGGGACAGGGGGACAGCATGGGGACAGGATAGGGATGGGGACAGGATAGGGATGGCGTGGGGACAGGATAGGGATGGCGTGGGGACAGAGTGGGGACAGGATAGGGATGGGATGGGGATGGCATGGGGACAGGGGATGGGGACAGAGTGGGGAGGGGGGACAGGGGATGGGATGGGGACAGGACAGGGATGGGATGGGGACAGAGTGGGGACAGGATAGGGATGGGATGGGGACAGGGGGGATGGGAGGGGGACAGAGTGGGGAGGGGGACAGGATAGGGATGTGATGGGGATGGGGGATGGGGACGGGGGGGATGGGATGGGGATGGGGACAGAGTGGGGATGGGGACAGGGGATGGGATGTGATGGGGACAGGGGATGGGATGTGATGGGGACAGGGGATGGAGACAGGGGGATGGGATTGGGGACAGAGTGGGGACAGGATAGGGATGGGATGGGGACAGGAGGTGGGGATGGGATGGGGGACAGAGAGTGGGGAAAGGACAGGGATGGGATGGGGACAGGGGACAAGATGGGATGGGGGACAGGGAGATGAGGGACAGTTGGCAGGGGATGGGGACGGATGGAGACAAGGAACAGGGACAACTGACAGGCGACGGGGGATGGGGATTGGATGGGGACAGGGATGTGAACAGAAATGGGGACAGGGGATGGGGATAGGAATGGGACAATTGACAGGGAATGGGATGGGGGACAGGGGATGGGGACAAGTGACAGGAGATAGGAATGGGGAATGGGGACAAGGGGCAGGCGATGGGGACGGTGGACAATTGACAGGGGACGGGGACAGGAATGGGATGGGGACAATTGACAGGGGATGAGAATGGGATGGGGACAGGATGGGGGATAGGGAACAGGAATGGGGACAGGGGACAACTGACAGGTGACGGGGATGGGGATTGGATGGGGATAGAGACAGGGGATGGGAAACAGGGATGTGGAAGGAAATGGGGACAGGGGATGGGGACAAGTGACAGAGAATGGGAATGGGATGGGGACAGGGGAGGGGGGATGGGAATGGGAATGGGATGGGGGCAATTGACAGGGGATGGGAATGGGATGGGGATTGGATGGGAATAGGGACGGGGATTGGGGACAACTGACAGGGGATGGGAATGGGATGGGACAGGAGACAGGGGATGGGCACAGGGGACAGGGATTGGATGGAGACAGAGGACAGGGGTGGGGACGGGACGGGGGATGGGATAGGGGATGGGGAACAGGAATGGGGACAGAAATAGGGACAGGGGATGGAGACAGGTGGGGACATGGGAATGGGATGGGGACAGGGGATGGGGGACAGGAATGGGGGACAGGGGGATGGGGACAGAGGATGGAGACAGGTGGGGACATAGGAATGGGATGGGGACAGGGAACAGAAATGGGATGGAGAAAGAGGACAGGAATGGGGACAGGGGATGGGGACAGGGGGTCAGGGGGTGGGGACAATTGACAGGGGATGGGAGGATGGTGATGCGATGGGGATGTGATGTGGACAGGAGAAATGTGATGTGATTGGGGCACAGTGGGGCAGGAGGATGGGGACATGAGAACAGGGACGTAAAGGGGACACAAGGGTGAGGACACGAATAGGACACAAAAATGGAGACAGGAAGATGGGGACACAATGGGGACAATGCAGGAATGGGGACCTGATGGGGGAGAAGAATGAAGACATGATGAGGACACAAGGATGGAGACAGGAAAATGGGGACATGATGGAGACACAAGGAAAGAGACAGGAAGATGGGGACACGATGGGGATGGGGACAGGATGGGGCAGGAGGATGGGGACATCACAGGGATGGAAGGACAGGGACAGAAGATGGGGATGGAGACATGATGGGGATGGGAAAGCAATGGGGCAGGAAGATGGGGACATCACATGGATGGAAGGACAGGGACAGAAGATGGGGACACGATGGGGACGCAGTGGGGAATGCAGTGGGGCAGGAGGATGAGGGCATGAGAACAGGGACGTAACGGGGACAAGAGAATGACGACATGAAGAGGACGTGAGGATGGGGACAGAAAGATGGGGATGGGAACAGGATGGGGATGTGAGGATGGGGACACCACTGAGATGGAGAACAGGGACAGAAGATGGGGACACGATGGGGGACGGGGACATGATGGGGACATGATGGGGATGGGGACGCAATGGGGCAGGGAAGATGGGGACATCGCAGGGATGGAAGGACAGGGACAGAAGCTGGGGAGACGATGGAGATGTGATGGGGATGGGGACATGATGGGGACATGATGGGGACATGATGGGGGACGGGGGACTCAATGGGGATGGGGACGGCAGTGGGGCAGGAAGATGGGGACACCACAGGGATGGAAGGACAGGGACAGAAGCTGGGGAGACGATGGAGATGTGATGGGGATGGAGACATGATGGGGATGGGGACGCAATGGGGCAGGAAGATGGGGACATCACAGGAGATGGAAGGACAGGGACAGAAGATGGGGGACATGATGGGGACACCATGGGGACATGATGGGGCAGGAAGATGGGGGACACCACAGGGATGGAAGGACAGGGACAGAAGATGGGGAGACGATGGAGATGTGATGGCGATGGGGACATGATGGGGATGGGGACGCAATGGGGCCGGAAGATGGGGACATCACAGGGATGGAAGCACAGGGACAGAAGATGGGGACATGATGGGGACACCATGGGGACACCACAGGTATGGAAGGACAGGGACAGAAGATGGGGACACAATGGGACGGGGACATGAAGGGGACATGAAGGGGACATGAAGGGGATGTGGATGCCATGGGGCAGGAAGATGGGACATCACAGGTATGGAAGGACAGGGACAGAAGCTGGGGACCCGACGGGGACGTGAGGATCGAGAGGAGCACGGAGAGGCGACGGGGACCCGATGGGGACACGAGGGGCACCAAGGACGCCGCACCCAGTGTGTTGGCGATGCCGGTCTTGACGCTGGACGTGCTGACGTGGCTGATGCGGTTCTCGTGCTCCGGCTTCACCAGCACGGCCACCTTGATGTTTCCACAGCGACTGCACGGCCACCTGCGGGGACACAGCCCAGCCACACCGGGCCGGGGGGACAGCGGCTGCACCACCCCATGGCTGGGGCCACGGATCCATCGGTGTGCAGCCACCCCACAGCACTGAGGGCCACCGGGACACCAGTGGATGCACTCACCCCATAGACCCCACTGCATGGTGACCCCCAAAGGCTGCACCCACCCCATAGACCCCACTGTGACCCCAATGGCTGCACCCCACCCCATAGACCCCACTGAGACCCCCAATGGCTGCTCCCACCCCATAGACCCCCACTATGGTGACCCCAATGGCTGCATCCACCCCATAGCGTCCAGTGCCGCTGTATCCCCAATGGCTGCTCCCACCCCCACAGACCCCACTGCATCCCCAATGGCAGCACCCACCCCATAGAGCCCACTATGGTGACCCCAAAGGCTGTACCCACCCCATAGACCCCACTGTAACCCCAATGGGTGCACCCACCCCACAGACCCCACTGTGACCCCAATGGCTGCACCCACCCCCATAGACCCCACTGCATGGTGACCCCCAGTGGGTGCACCCCACCCCATAGACCCCACTATGGTGACCCCAATGGCTGCACCACCCCATAGCATCCAGTGCCCCACTATGGTGACCCCAAAGGCTGCACCCACCCCCACAGACCCCACTGCATTCCCAATAGCTGCACCCACCCTATAGACACCACTGTAACCCCAATGCCTGGCACCCACCCCACAGCCCTTCCTGCCCCTGCATCCCCAATGGCTGCGCCCACCCCACAGCAGCACTTGGGGCCGATGTTCTTCCCCCCCCCTGGTTGCTCCCCCCATCGCCACATCCATTCGTACCGGCCGGTACTCGGTGTCGGTGAAATCCCTGAGCACGGCACGCAGGAAATCCACCCATTCCTTGTCTCCCACCGAATTCTCCTGGGTGCCAAAGACGTAGATGTCGTGCGGATGCTGGCTGTCACCTCATCCAGCGCCTTGCCCAGCCCCTTGCACGTGAACCACGACGTGATGCTCTTGGGGGGGGGCACGCTGCCTGCAGGGAGGGGGGGGGCCACGCTCAGTACATTGAGGATACAGCGAGGGATACATGGAGGAAAAGGGGGCCGGGGGGGGGGGGGGTGACACCAATGGCTTGCACCACCCCATAGACCCCACTGTGACCCCAATGGCCTGCACCCATCCCATAGACCCCACTGTGACCCCAATGGCTGCACCACCCCATAGACCCCCACTGTGGACCCCAATGGATGCACCACCCCATAGACCCCCACTATGGGTGAGCCCAATGGCTGCACCCGCCCCACCAGTCCCCAGAGCACGGCGACCCCAATGGCTGCACCCACCCCATAGACACCACTGTGACCCCCAATGGCTGCTCCCACCCCACAGCCCCCTACTGTGACCCCAATGGATGCGCCCATCCCATAGACCCCACTGTGACCCCCAAATGGCTGCACCCACCCCATAGCTTCCAGTGCCACCGTGACCCCAATGGCTGCACCCCACCCCATAGACCCCACTGTGACCCCAATGGCTGCACCCACCCCATAGACACCACTATGGTGACCCCAAAGGCTGCACCACCCCATAGACCCCCACTATGGTGACCCCAATGGCTGCACCCACCCCACAGCCTTTACTTGCCCCTGCATCCCCCAATGGCTGCATCCACCCCACAGCCCCCAATGCAGGGTGACCCCAATGGCTGCATCCACCCCCATAGCATCCTGTGCCACTGTGACCCCAATGGCTGCATCCAACCCACAGCACTTGGGGCCATGGTGACCCCCAATGGTTGCACCCACCTCATAGACCCCCACTATGGTGACCCCAATGGCTGCACCCACCCCATAGACCCCACTGTGACCCCAATGGCTGCACCCACCCCCATAGACCCTCCACTGCATGATGACCCCAATGGCTGCACCCACCCCACAGCCCTTACTGCCCCTGCATCCCCAATGGCTGCGCCCACCTCACAGCCCCCTACTGTGACCCCAATGGATGCACCCATCCATAGACCCCACTATGGTGACCCCAAAGGCTGTACCCCACCCCATTAGACCCCACTATGGTGACCCCAAAGGCTGCACCCACCCCACAGCCCTCACTGCATCCCCAATGGCTGCGTCCATCCCACAGCCCCCAATGCAGGGTGACCCCAATGGCTGCATCCACCCCATAGCATCCAGTGCCACTGTGACCCCAATGGCTGCAGCACCCACCCCATAGACCCCACTGTGACCCCAATGGCTGCACCCACCCCCATAGACACCACTGTGACCCCAATGGCTGTACCCACCCCCATAGACCCCATTATGGTGACCCCAATGGCTGCACCCCACCCCATAGACACCACTGCATCCCCAATGGCTGCTCCACCCCACAGCCCCTACTGTGACCCCAATGGATGCACCCACCCCATAGCATCCAGTGCCACTGTGACCCCAATGGATGCACCCACCCCATAGCATCCAATGCCACTGTGACCCCAATGGCTGCAACCCACCCCATAGACCCCACTGTATCCCCAAAGGATGCACCCACCCCATAGACCCCATTGTGACCCCCAATGGCTGCACCCACCCCATAGCATCCAGTGCCACCCGTGACCCCAATGGCTGCACCCACCCCATAGACACCACTGTGACCCCAATGGCTGCACCCACCCCATAGACACCACTGTGACCCCAATGGCTGCACCCACCCCACAGCCCTTCCTGCCCCTGCATCCCCAATGGCTGGCGCCCACCTCACAGCCCCTACTGTGACCCCCAATGGCTGCACCCACCCCATAGCATCCAGTGCCACCATGACCCCAATGGCTGCACCCACCCCATAGACCCCACTGTGACCCCAATGGCTGCACCCACCCCATAGACCCCACTGTGACCCCAATGGATGCACCCACCCCATAGACACCACTGTGACCCCAATGGATGCACCCACCCCATAGCCCTCACTGCATCCCCAATGGCTGCACCCAGGGGGGTTTAGGGTTAGGGGTTAGGGTTAGGGGTTAGGGTTAGGGGTTAGGGTTTAGGGTCAGGGCTGGGCTCTGCCCCCGGCGCTCACCCATGTTCCAGGTGCCGATGAAGATGGAGATCATGTCTGGCTCGTCCTGCTGTGAGTGCTTGTTCTTCATCAGCTGCAGCAGCTGGCAGAACGCCTCCCTCTTCTATAGGAGGGGGGCACAGCATGAGCCTCCTGCCCCCTAAAACCACGCAGCCCCCCCTTTTCTCCCCCCCCCCCCCCCCCAGCACCCACCCGGGCGCTGACGAACACGAAATCCTTGCGCTGCGTCCGGTCCTTCTCCTTCTCAAAGACGATGCCCAGTTTGTTCTGCACGCGCTGCGATTTGATCAGCTGCCGAACTGCAGGGGGGGGGGAAGCAATCACATCACAGCCCTTAGGGGGGCACTGAGCCCCACATCAACCCCCCCCTCCCCATAACCCCCCCCCCAAAGCTCACTTTTATCATAGGTGAAGGTGTTCCAGTCCTCCTGGGCGTCCCTCTGCTTCTTGAGCACCACCAGCTTGCCGCCCTCCACATCCACGCTCAGCGTGTATTTCTGCGACTTGCCGATCTTGGTCAGGTCCCCCAGGGTGACGTCCAGCTTCACCTGCAGCCACAGATGGGATGCTGAGATGACAGGGGACAGGGGGACACCCCACAAAGGGTGGCACAAGGACGGGGACTCGCCTCGAAGGTTTGCACCGGGATGCTTTTGGCTCTGCGGGATACGGGCTGCGCCGGCACAGCCGGGCTGGCGGAACTCATCTCCTGTAGTGCTTTCAGTGCCTGGAAGGGGGCAATAAGAGGGGCTGTCACCCCCCCCTCAAACCCCACAGCCACCCCAGGGGCAATAAGAGGGGCTGTCACCCCCCCATCAAACCCCACAGCCATCCCAAGGGTAATAAGAGGGGCTGCCACCCCCCCCCAAACCCCACAGCCATCCTGGGGGCAATAAGAGGGGCTGTCACCCCCCCTCCAAACCCCACAGCCATCCCAGGGGCAATAAGAGGGGCTGTCACCCCCCCCTCAAACCCCACAGCCACCCCAGGGGCAATAAGAGGGGCTGTCACCCCCCCATCAAACCCCACAGCCATCCCAAGGGTAATAAGAGGGGCTGCCACCCCCCCCAAACCCCACAGCCATCCTGGGGGCAATAAGAGGGGCTGTCACCCCCCCTCCAAACCCCACAGCCATCCCAGGGGCAATAAGAGGGGCTGTCACCCCCCCCCCCAAACCCCACAGCCATCCTGGGGGCAATAAGAGGGGCTGTCACCCCCCCCCTCAAACCCCACAGCCATCCTGGGGGCAATAAGAGGGGCTGTCACCCCCCCACCCCACAGCCATCCCAGGGGGCAATAAGAGGGGCTGTCACCCCCCCCCCCCAAACCCTACAGCCATCCCAGGGGCAATAAGAGGGGCTGTCACCCCCCCCCCAAACCCCACAGCCACCCCAGGGGCAATAAGAGGGGCTGTCACCCCCAACCCCAAACCCTACAGCCATCCCGGGGGCAATAAGAGGGGCTGTCACCCCCCCTCCAAACCCCACAGCCATCCTGGGGGCAATAAGAGGGGCTGTCACCCCCCCTCCAAACCCCACAGCCATCCTGGGGGCAATAAGAGGGGCTGTCACCCCCCCTCCAAACCCCACAGCCATCCTGGGGGCAATAAGAGGGGCTGTCACCCCCCAAAACCCCACAGCCATCCCAGGGACAATAAGAGGGGCTGTCACCCCCCCCTCAAACCCCACAGCCATCCTGGGGGCAATAAGAGGGGCTGTCACCCCCCCCTCCAAACCCCACAGCCATCCCGGGGGCAATAAGAGGGGCTGTCACCCCCCAACCCCAAACCCCACAGCCATCCCAGAGGTAATAAGAGGGGCTGTCACCCCCCCCCCCCCCCCAAAACCCCACAGCCATCCCAGGGGCAATAAGAGGGGCTGTCACCCCCCCCCAAAACCCCACAGCCACCCCGGGGGCAATAAGAGGGGCTGTCACCCCCCAAACCCCACAGCCATCGCAGGGGCAATAAGAGGGGCTGTCACCCCCCCCCCCCAAACCCTACAGCCATCGCAGGGGCAATAAGAGGGGCTGTCACCCCCCCCCTCGAAACCCCACAGCCATCCCAGGGGCAATAAGAGGGGCTGTCACCCCCCCTCCCAAACCCCACAGCCATCCTAGGGGCAATAAGAGGGGCTGTCACCCCCCCCCCCCAAACCCCACAGCCACCCCAGGGGCAATAAGAGGGGCTGTCACCCCCCCCCTCAAACCCCACAGCCATCCTGGGGGCAATAAGAGGGGCTGCCACCCCCCCCCCCCCAAACCCCACAGCCATCCCAGGGGCAATAAGAGGGGCTGCCCCCCTCCCCCCCACCCCTTGGCCATCCCAGGGACAATAAGAGGGGCTGTCACCCCCCCCCCGAAACCCCACAGCCATCCTGGGGGCAATAAGAGGGGCTGCCCCCCTCCCCCCCTCCCCTTAGCCATCCCAAGGGTAATAAGAGGGGCTGTCACCCCCCCCTCCCAAACCCCACAGCCATCCTAGGGGCAATAAGAGGGGCTGTCACCTCCCCCAAACCCCACAGCCATCTTGGGGGCAATAAGAGGGGCTGTCACCCCCCCCAAACCCCACAGCCATCCCAAGGGTAATAAGAGGAGCTGTCACCCCCTCCAAACCCCACAGCCATCCTGGGGGCAATAAGAGGGGCTGTCACCCCCACCCCAAACCCCACAGCCATCCCAGGGGCAATAAGAGGGGCTGTCACCCCCCCAAACCTCACAGCCATCCCCGTGCCCCCCCTGCAGTGCTCACCTTCTTCTCGATGCTGGAGAGGAAATCCTTCAGCACAGACAGTTTCAGCACCAGGCTCTCCAGTTCCTGCTCCCCACTCTGTGGCGCCGTCTGCAAACCCCCCCACACCCTCCAATTAACAAAATGGGGACCCCCGACCCCAGCCCCATCTCTCCATCACCCCAAAGCTGCACATCCAGCCCTGAGCATCCCAGGCTCACATCCCAAAGCTCCACATCCAGCCCTGAGGATCCCAGGCTCACATCCCAAAGCTCCACATCCAGCCCTGAGGATCCCAGGCTCAAACCCCAAAGCTCCACATCCAGCTCTGAGCATCCCAGGCTCAAACCCCAAAGCTCCACATCCAGCCCTGAGCATCCCAGGCTCAAACCCCAAAGCTCCACATCCAGCCCTGAGCATCCCAGGTTCACATCCCGAAGCTCCACATCCAGCCCTGAGCATCCCAGGCTCAAACCCCAAAGCTCCACATCCAGCCCTGAGCATCCCAGGCTCACATCCCAAAGCTCCACATCCAGCCCTGAGGATCCCAGGCTCAAACCCCAAAGCTCCACATCCAGCTCTGAGCATCCCAGGCTCAAACCCCAAAGCTCCACATCCAGCCCTGAGCATCCCAGGCTCAAACCCCAAAGCTCCACATCCAGCCCTGAGCATCCCAGGCTCAAACCCCAAAGCTCCACCTCCAGCTCTGAGCATCCCAGGCTCAAACCCCAAAGCTCCACATCCAGCCCTGAGCATCCCAGGCTCAAACCCCAAAGCTCCACATCCAGCCCTGAGCATCCCAGGCTCAAACCCCAAAGCTCCACATCCAGCTCTGAGCATCCCAGGCTCAAACCCCAAAGCTCCACATCCAGCTCTGAGCATCCCAGGCTCGCACCCCAAAGCTCCACATCCAGCTCTGAGCATCCCAGGCTCAAACCCCAAAGCTCCACATCCAGCCCTGAGCATCCCAGGCTCACATCCCAAAGCTCCACATCCAGCCCTGAGCATCCCAGGCTCGCACCCCAAAGCCCCCACACTCGGTCCATCCCCACACACCCTATGATAGCAATGCTGCCTGCCCCACTGAGACACCGACGCTCTGCCCCCAAAGCCTTCACCTGCTGGAGGATCTTGGACACCATGGGGGAACTCTGCTGGTCGAACACCTTGGAGAGGATCTCCAGCCCTGCCAGCACCTTGTCCACCTCACTGCAGGGCGAGGGCAAAGCATCAGCAGGTCGGCATCCATCCACCCATCCATCCACCCATCCATCCACCCATCCATCCACCCATCCACACCACGCTCACCTGTGCAGCCGCTTGCAGGAGGTGACGAGGGTCCTGTGGAGGTGGGGCAGGCTGCTGGCCCCAGCTTTCACAGCCTCCAGGTCCAGCGCATAGCTGCCCTTCAGGTACTCGTGGGAGATGCTGGCCAGGCCGTTGGTGCTGCGGAGGGATGGGGGGTGAGGGGTGTGATGGGGGTGCAGGGATGCGGTGGGGATGCAATGGGGGTGCAAGGATGCAGCGGGGGTGTGGTGGGGATGCGGTGAGGATGCAGGGATGCGATGGTGGTGCGGCGGGGATGCAGGGATGGGATGGGGGTGCAGGGATGTGGTGGGGGTGCAATGGGGGTGCAATGGGGGTGCAATGGGGGTGCAATGGGGGTGCAATGGGGGTGCAATGGGGGTGCAGGGATGCAATGGGGGTGCTATGGGGGTGCTATGGGGGTGCTATGGGGGTGCTATGGGGGTGCAATGGGGGTGCAGGGATGTGGCGGGGTGTAGTGGGGATGCAGTGAGGATGCAGGGGTGCGATGGGGGTGCAGGGATGTGGTGGGGATGCAATGGGGGTGCAATGGGGGTGCAGGGATGTGGTGGGGGTGCAATGGGGGTGCAATGGGGGTGCAATGGGGGTGCAATGGGGGTGCAGGGATGTGGCGGGGGTGTAGTGGGGATGCAGTGAAGATGCAGGGGTGCGGTGGGGGTGCAGCGGGGAAGCAGGGATGGGATGGGGGTGCAGGGATGCGGTGGGGATGCAATGGGGGTGCAATGGGGGTGCAGGGATGGGATGGGGGTGCAGGGATGTGGTGGGGATCCGATGGGGATGCAGGGATGCGACGGGGGTGCAGGGATGAGATGGGGATGCAGGGATGCGACGGGGGTGCAGTGGGGATACACTGGGGATGCAGGGATGTGATGGGGGTGCAGTGATGCAGTGGGGATGCGATGGGGATGCAGGGGTGCGATGGGGATGAGGTGGGGATGCAGGGTTGCAATGGGTGTGCAGGGATGCGGTGGGGATGCAATGGGGCTGCAGGGATGCAGTGGGGGTGCAGGGATGCAGTGGGGCCATGGGGATACGTAGGGGATGCGGTGACGATCCTCACCTCTCCGCTGCCCCATCAGCCGCTGCCGGCCCTGGGCTGCTGGGGCTGAGCCCCACGGAAGACCCTGAGAAGCTGCTGGTGCTGGAGCGCGGGGGGAGAGGAGGCTTCTCATCCTCGCCATCTGCAAGGCAGTGGGGTTGGGCATCACGGCGCCACGCTGATCCCCCCACGGCGAGAAGCCAGCAGCCACCTACCCGAGTAATCCCTGTCCTCTGCGCCCTCCTTCTCCTTCTCCCTCTCGACTGGGAAGAGCAGGGTGCACACCAGCCCTTGGTTGGGCTGCAGGTACAGCGAGATCAGCTCGCTCAGCGTCTTGAAGCGCCTCACCTGCACTCCCTGCGATGTCTGCAAGGGGTTGGGGGGGGGGGGGACACGGCTGTCACCTCCCTGCCAGGGAGCACGGGACAGCTGGCACAGCGTGGTGAGCGCACAGCTGGCACCCGGCCGCCAACCACCCCACTGCCTCCTCCTCCCCGCCAGCGCCGGCTCTTTCCTGTCTGCACTCAGCACAAAGGGGCTTCTGTTGCTCTCAAAACACCCGGCGGAGCAGCGGCGGCTCGTGGCCACGCTCACGGCGTGGGGACAACCCCAGGATCCATCCACCGCTCCACAACGCTGCTCTGTGGGTCCTTGGTTCTTCCAGAGCCGTGGCCGTGGGGTGGCCCTCGGTGTCCCCAAGGTGGGGATGGGGGGGACTGTGCTGCTCAGATCCTTCTGGAGCGGTGGCCATGGGGTGTCCCCAGGTGGGGATGGGGTGGCCATGCTGCCCAGACCCCCCAGAGCAGTGGCCATGGGGTGTCCCCAAGTGGGGATGGGGTTCCAAGCTGCCCAGGCCCCCCAAAGCAGTGGCCATGGGGTGTCCCCAGGTGGGGATAGGGTGGCCATGCTGCCCAGACCCTCCAGAGCAGTGGATGTGTGGTGTCCCCAGGTGGGGATGGGGTTCCCAAACTGCCCAGACCCCACAGAGCAGTGGATGTGGGGTGTCCCCCAAGTGGGGATGGGGTTCCAAGCTGCCTAGGCCCCCCAAAGCAGTGGCTATGGGGTGTCCCCAGGTGGGGATAGGGTTCCCAAGCTGCCCAGACCCCCCCTGAAGCAATGGCCATGGGGTGTCCCCACTGTCCCCAGGTGGGGATGGGGTTCCCAAACTGCCCAGACCCCACAGAGCAGTGGATGTGGGGTGTCCCCAGGTGGGGATAGGGTTCCCAAGCTGCCCAGGCCCCCCCTGAAGCAATGGCCATGGGGTGTCCCCTGCTGTCCCCAGGTGGGGATGAGGTGGCCACGCTGCCCAGACCCCCCAGAGCAGTGGATGTGGGGTGTCTCCAAGTGGGGATGGGGTGGCCACGCTGCTCAGAACCCACAGAGCAGTGGCCATGGGGTGTCCCCAGGTGGGGATGGGGTTCCCAAGCTGCGCAGACTCCCCAGAGCAGTGGATGTGGGGTGTCCCCAAGTGGGGATGAGGTTCCAAGCTGCCTAGGCCCCCCAAAGCAGTGGCCATGGGGTGTCCCCATGTGGGGATGAGGTGGCCACGCTGCCCAGACCCCCCAGAGCAGTGGATGTGGGGCGTCCCCAAGTGGGGATGGGGTTCCCAAGCTGCCCAGGCCCCCCAAAGCAGTGGCTATGGGGTGTCCCCAGGGTGGGGATAGGGTTCCCAAGCTGCCCAGACCCCCCCTGAAGCAATGGCCATGGGGTGTCCCCACTGTCCCCAGGTGGGGATGGGGTTCCCAAACTGCCCAGAACCCCCAGAGCAGCAGCCATGGGGTGTCCCCTGCTGTCCCCAGGTGGGGATGGGGTGGCCATGCTGCCCAGACCCCCCTGAAGCAATGGCCGCAGGGTGTCCCCAGCTGTCCCCACCTGCACTGCCAAGAAATCCTCCTCGTCAGGCAGGATGCGGTAGGTGTGGACGTGCTTCTGGAACCTGCAGGGGGACAAGCACACAGATGGCCACCTCCCCACGTCACCAACCCCCACTGCCGGGCAGATCAGGGCACCCCACGCTATAGGCACCGTGTGCCTGCACCAGCACCGTGCGTGCAACGAGCTGCCCGGTCTCAGCCCAGCTCCCAAGGCACGGCTGCCCCACGCCTCCCCAACCCTGCAGTCCCCAGGCAGGGAGCTGGAGGCTGCTGGCAGCCGAGCTGCCAGGAAGCAATTTGTTTTCCAATGGAAGCATGCAGGAACCAGGGATGTGATCTCGGAGCAGGGGGTGACGGGTGGCGTTGAGAGATGTGGCACCGGTGACATCGGGACCCCCTGCTCCCCAGGGTCCTGCCCACAGGCTGTGGGTCACTTTAGCTCCCCGCGTCCTCGGTGTCACCCTGTGCCACAAGGGCTGTGACAGCAGCCACCACCGCCCGCCCGTCCCCACGCTCCCGGAAGGAAAGCTAAAAATACGGCTGGCACTGAAATATGGCACTAAAATAAATCCCATAGGGACGGGGAGGATGGGGACAGCCGGGACCTACGAGGAGCAGTGAGGCCACCCCAAGGGCTGGTGGCCAGGACACCGACCCACGGCCATGGGGTGCAAAGGGGTCGCAGAGGTGACTGTCACCGTGCCAAGACGCAGCTTGGCCACTGTGTCCCCCATGTGCCGTTGTCCCCATAGCCGTGTCCCTGTGACACCCATGGGCTGAGTTAAGGGGGTTTGGGATCACTGGGTGCCCCCCACCCCTGTGTTTCCCTTCCTCAGTTCACAGGGGTGCTTGCAGACCCTCTTTGGGGTTCGTGGGGATGACGCCATGGGGTGGGAGGGGACCTGTGAGGGTCCTGGGGGGTTCAGCAGGTCAGAGGGGGCCTTAAGGGGGGGAGGGGGGAACGTGGGGAAGCCCAAAGTGGGGACAGGGAGGGATGGTGGGGGGGATAAACAGGGATCCCCCCTATTGGGGGGGGATCATGAGGGTCTCTATGGGGAGCTCGGAATCACAGATAATGAAAGGAACCCAAATGTGGGGGGGGGGGGGGCACAGTGAGCCCCAAAATGAGGAAGGGGCAAAGACGGACTATAGGGTACCCCAAAAGAATGGGACAAAGAGGGGAGGAGCCCAAACTGGGGGGGGGGGGGGGTCTATGGGAGAGGAGAGGGGAATCCCAGCACTGGGGAACCCTGGGGGGGTGGGAGGCAAGGGGGAGAGGAGGGGTCCACCCTATAGAAAAAGCTGCCATTTGAGCACCACGATGCCCCCCCCCAGCCTGCTAATTACATCGTTAATCACCAAATGTGGGGGTCAGGCTCGGTCCCTGCCACCCCACAGCTGCCAATGCAGCCCCCCCCAGTGCCACCGTGGCTGCTGGCTGCCCCCAAAAGCCAACAGCTGTGGCCGGGGGGGGGGAAGGGGACAGGAAGCGGCGCTGTGGGATCCCATGTTGTTCCCCTTCCTCCTCCTCCTCCTCCTCCTCCCCATAGCACTATTTTAAGGCTGCAGCCCGCAGCCTGAGGGGGGGCACGGCCATGGGGGGCAATGGGGGGGGCATGGGGAGCCCACGGCCCCAGTGACAGCCATGGGGACACTGTGACCCTACTGATATCCATGGGGACACTGTGACCCCATTGAGAGCCGGAGGGAAACCATGGCCCCACTGCCAGCCATGGGGACATCATAACCCCACTGATGGCCATGGGGACGCTGTGACCCCACTGCCAGCCATGGGGACATCATAACCCCACTGATGGCCATGGGGACGCTGTGACCCCACTGCCAGCCACAGGGACATCACAGCCCCACTGACAGCCATGGGGACACTGTGACCCCACTGACGGCCATAGGGACATCACAGCCCCACTGACAGCCATGGGGACACTGTGACCCCACTGCCAGCCATGGGGACAACGTGGCCCCACAATGACAACCATGGGGACATCACAGCCCCACTGATGGCCATGGGGACATCATAACCCCACTGATGGCCATAGGGTCACTGTGCCCCTCTGACAAATGTGGGGACACTGTGGTCCTATTGACAGCCATAGGGACATCACAGCCCCACTGACAGCCATGGGGACATCATAACCCCAGTGATGGCCATGGGGACGCTGTGACCCCACTGCCAGCTGTGGGGACACTGTGACCCCACACTGCCAGCCATAGGGACATCACAGCCCCACTGACAGCCATGGGGATGCTGTGACCCCCACTGCCAGCCATGGGGACAACGTGGCCCCACAATGACAACCATGGGGACATCACAGCCCCACTGATGGCCATGGGGACATCATAACCCCACTGATGGCCATAGGGTCACTGTGACTCCTCTGACAAATGTGGGGACACTGTGGTCCTATTGACAGCCATAGGGACATCACAGCCCCACTGACAGCTATGGGGACATCGTAACCCCACTGATGGCCATAGGGACATCACAGCCCCACTAACAGCCATGGGGACACCACGGCCCCACTAACAGCCATGGGGACACTGTGACCCTACTGAAATCCATGGGGACATCATAACCCCACTGACAGCCATGGGGACATCACAGCCCCACTGACAGCTATGGGGACATCGTAACCCCACTGATGGCCATAGGGACATCACAGCCCCACTAACAGCCATGGGGACATCACAGCCCCACTGCCAGCCCTACAGGAGCTTCCAGCCACACATTTGGGGCACAGTGGTCCCGTTTCCCCCCCCATCCCCTCCCCCCAATGTGACACCAGCAGTCAGAAGCCACCCGGGAGCAGGACTGGGGTGACGTGGATAGGAAAACAACCCCATAACCCCATAGGGGGTAAAGGGGGGGGGGACACACCGGGGTTGTGCCACCGAGGTGAGTGCACAGCACAGCCCCAGGGCCAGGCCAAGCCTGTTCTCCCTCATTAGCCTAACGAGCAGCCCGGGGAGCAAATGAGGCTCCTTTCAAGTTGCCCTCATTGCCACGTGGCACCGCCAGCCCCAAAACCGCAGCCAGGAGCTGGGCTGTGCAACCCCCCCCCCCCCCCCATACCCACAAGCTCTGTTGACCCCCCCCTCACCCCCCACCGCTGCTGCTTCCAGTCCCCATTCCCCTTGTTGCCCCCCCCCCTCAATTCAATGCCCCCCACTGCCATTCTCCCCCCAAATTCCCAATGGCCCCCACTGCCATCCTCCCCCCCCCCCCAGGTCCCACTGACCCCCTATTTTCCCATCCCCCCCCCCCCCAAACCCCATTTCCCCCCTCCAACCCCTCCATGTTCCCCAATAAAACCCCCCCATGGCCCCCTTCTCACCCCAATGCCATTCCCCTGCTTCCCCATATAGCCCCCATACACCCCATCATACAGCCCCCCAAATACCCCCATATCCCCCCCTATACTCCCCATACCCCCTACACCCCCCCATACCTCTCCATACCCCCCATACTCCCCACACCCCCCCATATACACCCTTATACACCCCCCATTCACCCCCCATATCCCCCATACCACCCCATGTACCCCCCATCCACCCCCCTACACACACCCCATCCACCCCCATATACACCCCCATACACCCCCCCAAACACCCCCATAGATCCCCATACACCCCCCCAAATACCCCCCATATTCCCCATATCCCTCATACACCCCCCATACTCCCCCATACCTCCCCCTACACCCCCATACCTCCCCCTACACCCCCCATATTCCCCCTACCACCCCATACCCCCTCCATACACCTCCCATACACCCCCCAAATAGCCCCTATACCTCCCCTCCCCCCCATATACCCCCCCATACCCCTTATACACCCCCCATACACCCCCCCCATATCCCCCCATACATACACCCCCTACACACTCACCATACCCCTCCCATACACCCTCCATACCCCCCATACACCCCCCACGCCCCCCAGATCCCCTATACACCCCCAAGCCCCCCCAGTAGCCCCCTATTCTACCCATACATCCCCCATGCCCCCTGTAGACCCCTCCGTAGACCCCTCCATAGACCCCCGGTACCCCCCCCAATATCCCCCCATACCCCTCTATACCTCCCCCTACACCCCTCATACACCCCCCAACTCCCCCTGTTCCTCCCCATACCCCCCCTAAACCCCTCCTACACCCCCCCATATACCTCCATGCACCCCTCATATCTCTCTCATAGCCCCCTCCATACCCCCCCATACCCCCCATACATCCCTATACCCCTCCATACATACACCCCTATACCCACCTCCACCCCCCAAACCTTCCCATACACCCCCCTATACCTCACCATATACTCTCCTATCCCCCCCATTCCTCCCCATACCTCCCCCATACACTCCCATATATCCCCCTACCCCCCTATCGTCCCCATACCCCCCATACGCCCCCCATACCCCCACATATACCTCCTATACCCCCCAAACCCCTCACACACCTCCCATACTCCCCCATATATCCTCAAACCCCCCATACATCCCCCATATATCCCCCATACACCCCTGCTATACCCCCCCAATACATCCCCCATAAACCCCCCATACATCCCCCTACCCCTCCATTCCTCCCCATATCCCCCATACCCCCTCATTTAACCCTCATACCCCCTGTACCCTCCCCATATACTCCCATATACTCCCTACCCTCCTCATTCCTCCCCGTACCCCCATAAACCCCCATAACCCCATATACCCCCCATACCTCCCCCATACAGCCCCATATACCCACCAAACAGCCCCATACACTCCCATACCTCCCCCTACCCCCCCATTCCTCCCCATACACCCCTCATACTCCCCCATACAGCCCCATATACCCCCACACCTCCCCATACATTCCCATATCTCCCCCTACCCCCCTCATTCCTCCCCATACCCCCATAAACCCCCATAAACCCCCATAACCTCCCATACCCCCATATACCCCCCATACCTCCCCCATACCTCCCCATACATTCCCATATCTCCCCCTACCCCCCTCATTCCTCCCCATACCTCCATAAACCCCCATAAACCCCATAGCCCCCCATACCCCCATATACCCCCCGTACCTCCCCCATACACCCCCCATCCAGCCCCATACCTCCCCCTACCCCCCCATTCCTCCCCATACACCCCCCATACTCCCCCATACAGCCCCATATACCCCCACACCTCCCCATACATTCCCATACCTCCCCCTACCCCCCTCATTCCTCCCCATACCCCCATAAACCCCCATACCCCCTCACACCCCCCTATATACCCCCCACACCTCCCCCATACAGCCCCATATACCCCCATACCTCCCCCATACACTCCCATATCTCCCCCTACCTCCCCATATCCCCCATAACCCCCCCATACTGCTCCATACGCCCCCCATACAGCCCCATACATTCCCATATCTCCCCCTACTCCCCCCATTCCTCCCCCTACCCCTCGTACCTCCCCCATACAGCCCCATACACCCCCATACAGCCCCATATCTCCCCCTACCCCCCCCATTCCTCCCCATACCGCCATACCTCCCCATACACCCCCCCCACACACCCCATACCCCCCCCAAACCCCCCATACCCCCCCATACGCTCCCATATCTCCCCCTACCCCCCATTCCTCCCCATACACCCCCATATACCCCTGCCATACACTCCCCCCCATACCCCCCATACCCCCCCCCAAACCCCCCATACCCCCCCATACGCTCCCATATCTCCCTCTACCCCCCCCATTCCTCCCCATACACCCCCATATACCCCTGCCATACACACCCCCCCACACCCCCCCAAACTCCCCATACCCCCCAATTCCTCCTCCTCCCCCCCCCTTTCCCCCCCAGCCCCGCACTCACAGCAGACACAACGCATAGGCCCCAGGCACGCTCTCGCTGTCCCGCACCAGGAAGCCTCCGTCCCTCCCCGCCCTCGCCAGCAGTTCCTCGGCGGCCGCCCGGCTCAGATCGCGGTGATACCAAGGAGGCGCGGACCCCCCCGGACCCCCCGCGCCCGCCATGCTGCGGGATGGGCGTGCGGTGCGGCGCGGGGCGGGGAGACGGAGAGCGGGAGGGGGTTGGGGTTGGGGTTGAAGGGGGGGGGAGGAAGGGGGGAAGAGAGGAGGGGGGGTCCGGGCGGCCCCGGGCAAAGGGCGAGGGGCGGAGCGCGGCGGGGCGGGGCGGAACGGAACGGCGGGGGACGGAACGGAACGGAGCGGAACGGAACGGAGAGGAACGGAACGGAGAGGAACGGCCGCGTGTGGGGCGGCACGGAGCTGCGGGGCGTGGAGCGGCTCGGCACGGGACGGAATGGAGCGGCTCGGAACAGCACGGCTCCAAACGGGATGGAGCGGCTCGGCACGGCTCCGTGTGGGATGGCTCAGCTCAGCTCGGCATGGATCGGCTCAGCTCGGCACAGTCATGGATCGGCTCAGCTCGGCATGGATCGGCTCAGCTCGGCACAGTTATGGAATGGCTCAGCTCGGCATAGCACAGCTCAGCACGGAATGGCTCAGCTTGGCATGGAATGGTTCAGCTTGGCACAGCTCAGCACAGCTCAGCCTGGCACAGCTCAGCTCGGCACAGCTCAGCTCGGCATGGCATGGCTCAGCTCAGCACAGTTATGGAATGGTTCAGCTTGGCATAGCACAGAACAGCATGGAATGGCTCAGCTCGGCTCAGCATGGCTCAGTATGGCATGGCTCGGCTCAGCTCGGCACAACTCAGTGTGGAATGGCCCAGCTCAGCACAGCACAGCTCAGCATGGAATGGCTCAGACTGGCTCAGCATGGCTCAGCTCAGTATGGCATGGCACAGCTCAGCATGGAATGGCTCAGTATGGCTCAGTATGGCACAGCTCAGCATGGAATGGCTCAGCTTAGTTCAGCATGGCTCAGCTCAGTATGGCATGGCACAGCTCAGCATGGAATGGCTCAGTTTGTCTCAGCTCAGCTCAGCATGGCACAGCTCAGCATGGAATGGCTCAGCTTGGTTCAGCATGGCTCAGCTCAGCTCAGTATGGCATGGCACAGCTCAGCACTGCACGGCTCAGCATGGAATGGCTCAGACTGGCTCAGCATGGCTCAGCTCAGTATGGCATGGCACAGCTCAGCATGGAATGGCTCAGTTTGGCTCAGCATGGCTCAGACTGGCTCAGCATGGCACAGCTCAGCATGGCTCAGCTCAGTATGGCTTGGCATGGCTGAGCATGGAATGGCTCAGACTGGCACAGCACAGCTCAGCTCAGCATGGAATGGCTCAGTTTGGCTCAGCATGGCTCAGCTCAGCATGGAATGGCTCAGTTTGGCTCAGTTTGGCTCAGCTCAGCTCAGTATGGCATGGCACGGCTCAGCACTGCACGGCTCAGCATGGAATGGCTCAGACTGGCTCAGCATGGCTCAGCTCAGCACAGCACAGTTCAGCTCAGCATGGCTCAGCACAGCATGGAACGGCTCAGTTTGGCTCAGCATGGCTCAGCTCAGCTCAGCACGGCTCAGCACCGTTCAGCACAGCACACGTTGGCCTGGTCCAGCCAGGTCCATGCTGGCCCGTTCAGACACGTGGTTTAACGCAGCACAGCTCTGCACAGCACCCTTTGGCACAGCTTTAGCATGTGAGCCTGTAGGATGTAGGTTGGGACCCATGGGGACCTGAGGTGTGACCCACAGGGAACCACTGGGCTGTAGGATGTGACCCATGGGGACCCATTGGGGTGTAGGATGTGACCCATGGAGACCCATTGGCTGTGACCCATTGAGTGTAAAATATGACCCATGGAGACCCATAGGGCTGCAGGATGTGACCCATGGAGACACATTGGGATGTAGGATGTGACCCATGGAGATCCATAGGGTACATGTGATGCACTGAGTTATGGGATGTGACCCACGGGATCCCATTGGGTTGTAGGATGTGACCCACAGGGATCCATAGGGCTGTAGGATGTGACCCATGGGGACCCATTAGGTGTATGATGTGACCCATAGAGACCCATAGGGTGTGACCTATTGGGCTGTAGGATGTGACCCATGGAGATCCATAGGGTACATGTGACACACTGAGTTATGGGATGTGAGCCATGGGGACCCATAGGATGTGACCCATTGGGCTGTAAGATGTGACCCACGGAGACCCATAGGGCTGTAGGATGTGCCCCATGGGGACCCATAGGATGTGACCCATTGGGTGTAGAATATGACCCATGGAGACCCATTGGGGTGTGGGATGTGACCCACGGGGACCCATAGGGTGTGACCTATTGGGCTGTAGGATGTGCCCCATGGTGACCTATAGGGTGTGACCCATTGGGCTGTAGGATGTGACCCATGGAGACCCATTGGGGTGGAGGATGTGCCCCATGGTGACCTATAGGGTGTGACCCATACGGCTGTAGGATGTGAGCCATGGAGACCCATAGGGCTGCAGGATGTGACCCACGGAGACCCATTGGGCTGTAGGATGTGCCCCATGGTGACCTATAGGGTGTGACCCATAGGGCTGTAAGATGTGACCCACGGAGACCCATAGGATGTGACCCATTGGGTGTAGAATATGACCCATGGAGACCCATTGGGGTGTGGGATGTTCCCCACGGAGACCCATAGGGCTGTAGGATGTGCCCCATGGAGACCTATAGGGGGTGACCCATTGGGCTGTAGGATGTGACCCATGGAGACCCATTGGGCGGTAGGATGTGCCCCATGGAGACCTATAGGGGGTGACCCATATGGCTGTAGGATGTGACCCATGGAGACCCATTGGGATGTAGGATGTGACCCACGGGGACCCATAGGGTGCAACCCATTGGGCTGTAAGATGTGACCCATGGAGACCCATTGGGTGTAGGATATGGCTCATGGTGACCCATAGAGTGTGACCTATTGGGCTGTAGGATGTGACCCATGGAGACCCATAGGGCTATAGGATGTGCCCCATAGTGATCTATAGGGTGTGACCTGTAGGGGGTGACCCATAGAGCTGTAAGATGTGACCCATGGAGACCCATAGGGCTGTAGGATGTGCCCCATGGAGACCTATAGGGGGTGACCCATTGGGCTGTAGGATGTGACCCATGGAGACCCATTGGGGTGGAGGATGTGCCCCATGGTGACCTATAGGGGGTGACCCATACGGCTGTAGGATGTGAGCCATGGAGACCCATTAGACTGTAGGATGTGCCCCACGGAGACCCATAGGGCTGCAGGATGTGCCCCATGGAGACCCATAGGGCTGTAGGATGTGTCCCATGGAGACCTGTAGGGCTGTAGGATGTGCCCCATGGAGACCTATAGGGGGTGACCCATAGGGCTGTAAGATGTGCCCCACGGAGACCCATAGGATGTGACCCATTGGGTGTAGGATGTGACCCACGGAGACCCATAGGGCTGCAGGATGTGCCCCATGGTGACCTATAGGGGGTGACCCATAGGGCTGTAAGATGTGCCCCATGGAGACCCATAGGGCTGCAGGATGTGACCCATGGAGACCCATAGGGTGCAACCCATTGGGCTGTAGGATGTGACCCATGGAGACCCATTGGGTGTAGGATATGGCTCATGGTGACCCATAGAGTGTGACCTATTGGGCTGTAGGATGTGCCCCATGGTGACCTATAGGGTGTGACCTGTAGGGGGTGACCCATAGGGCTGTAAGATGTGACCCACGGAGACCCATAGGGCTGCAGGATGTGCCCCATGGTGACCTATAGGGGGTGACCCA
Source organism: Lagopus muta (assembly GCF_023343835.1). Classification (NCBI taxonomy): domain Eukaryota; kingdom Metazoa; phylum Chordata; class Aves; order Galliformes; family Phasianidae; genus Lagopus; species Lagopus muta. Next base: position 192,370,515 of record NC_064433.1, on the reverse strand, counting down.
TTGGGCTGTAGGATGTGACCCATGGAGACCCATTGGGCTGTAGGATGTGACCCATGGAGACCCATAGGGCTGTAGGATGTGCCCCATGGTGACCTATAGGGCTGTAGGATGTGATCCATGGGGACCCATAGGGCTGTAGGATGTGACCCATGGAGACCCATAGGGCTGTAGGATGTGATCCATGGGGACCCATAGGGCTGTAGGATGTGATCCATGGAGACCCATAGGGCTGTAAGATGTGCCCCATGGTGACCCATAGGGCTGTAAGATGTGCCCCACGGAGACCCATAGGATGTGACCCATTGGGTGTAGGATGTGACCCACGGTGACCTATAGGGCTGCAGGATGTGCCCCATGGTGACCTATAGGGCTGTAGGATGTGCCCCATGGTGACCTATAGGGCTGTAGGATGTGATCCATGGGGACCCATAGGGCTGCAGGATGTGCCCCACAGAGACCCATAGGGCTGTAGGATGTGCCCCACGGTGACCTATAGGGTGTGACCCTTGGTTCCCCACAGCTGTATAATCCCCCAGGGCCACAGGCCGCAGTGATGGGGCCACGATGTTCCCACGTGGGCTGTGAGCCCCTCCTTGCTGACCGGGAGGCCCAAGAAGCCCCCACGGCACCAAGCAGGCACCCCCAGACCCCCACAGAGCCCCAGCTTTTATTCCCCGTATCACAGCAGCACCGGGACCCCCCTGACCCTCATCCCCACGGCGCGACCCCCAGCAGGGCGAGGGCCAGGAGAGCCAGCAGGACGAAGGGCGCGGGTCGGGGCTTGGCGACGGAGCCCAGGGCGTAGAACCTGGCCACGGCTTCGTTGGGGTTGCCTTCGACGGGGTCGAACCACATCTGGATGCATCGCCCCGCTGCCGCGCCGCTCCGTGGTGTATTTGTACGAATGGGACCAAACCTTTTCGCACAGGTCGGCCGGAGTCGGGAAGACGTACTTGAACTTCTGGCACATGGCGCCGTGGGGGCATTGGTTGGTGCCTGCAGGAGGGGGGGGGGCAGCGTGCAGGAGGGTGGGCTTTTGGGGTTTGGGGGGAGCAGAGCCGTGCATGGGGTCGGGGCTTTTTTGGGGTACCTGTGGTCCAATTCCAGCCCTTGTGCCAGTTGACTTTGCAGGTGGCCGAATCCTGGCAGTCCTCCCACCACTGCTCGCAGTCCTCGCGGCACAGCGGAACGTTGAGGATGCGCTCGCGGCGCCAGCTCGAATCCGTCTGCAAGGTGTGGGGAGATGTGGGGTGGAACGGCCCCCCCAAAAAATGGCCTGCAGACGGGGCGGCCAGCCTGCGATCCGACCCCGAAACCCAGCCGCCAAACCGGCCCCCAAAATCCAACCCCCCAAACACCAAAATCCAACCCCGAAGCCGAGCTGCCAATGGAACGGCTCCGAATCTCATCCCCAAAACCCACATCCTGCAAACTCGCCCCAAATCCCACCCCAAAGCCCCCTCCCCTAAAGCCCCTTCACCCCAAAGCCCTTCCACAAACCCACACCTTCCAAACCCCATCCCAAATCCCACCCCAAAGGTTATTCAGCCCAAATCCCACTCCCCAAAGCCCCATCGCCGCATCCCCAACCCCAAAGCCCCCTACCCAAATCCCACACACAAAGCCCCCCCAAATCCCACCCTTCAATCCTATTGACCCCAAAACTCCTTCACCCCAAACCCAGTCCCCATAGCCCTCGCCATAGAGCACCCACCCCCAAATCCCACTCCCCAAAGCTCCATCACCCCATTCTCATCCCCAAATCCCACCCCAAAACCCATTTAACCCTCAATCTGCTCCTCAAACCACCCTTCAACTCTCCTCACCCCAAAGCCCACCCCAAATCCCACCCCAAAGCGCCCCCCCTAAAGCCCCTTCACCCCAAAGCCCTTTCCCAAACCCATGCATTCCAAACCCCATCCCAAATCCCACCCCAAAGGTTATTCAGCCCAAATCCCGCTCCCCAAAGCCCCATCGCCGCATCCTCAATCCCAAAGCCCACCTACCCAAATCCCACAACCCAAAGCCCCCCCCAAATCCCACCCTTCAATCCTACTGACCCCAAACTTCCCTCACCCCAAACCCAGTCCCCATAGCCCTCGCCATAGAGCACCCACCCCCCAAATCCCACTTCCCAAAGCTCCATCACCCCATTCTCATCCCCAAATCCCACTCCCCAAATCCCACCCCAAAACCCATTTAACCCTCAATCTGCTCCTCAAACCACCCTTCAACTCTCCTCACCCCAAATCCCACCCCAAAGCACCCCCCCCAAAGCCCCTTCACCCCAAAGCACCTCCCCAAACCTATGCGTTCCAAATCCCATCCCAAATCCCACCCCAAAGGTTATTCAGCCCAAATCCCACTCCCCAAATCCCACCCCAAAACCCATTTAACCCTCAATCTGCTCCTCAAACCACCCTTCAAGTCTCCTCACCCCAAAGCTCACCCCAAATCCCGCTCCTCAATGTCTGCCCCAAATCCCACTCCCAAAGCCCCCTCACCCCATCCTCAATCCCCAAAGCCCCCTACCCAAATCCCACACCACAAAGCCCCCCCCAAATCCCACCCTTCAACCCTACTGACCCCAAACTTCCCTCACCTCCAACCCAGTCCCCATAGCCCTCGCCATAGAGCACCCACCCCCCAAACCCCACTCCCCAAAGCCCCCTCACCGCATCCTCAACCCCAAAGCCCACCTACCCAAATCCCACAACCCAAAGCCCCCCCCAAATCCCACCCCTTAACCCACCCAACCCAAATCCCACCTCCCAAATCCCACCCTTCAATCCTACTGACCCCAAGTTTTGCTCCCCCCAACCCCAGTCCTCATAGCCATTGCCATAGAGCACCTACCTCCCCAAAGCCCCTTCACCCCATCCTCAACCCCAAAGCCCACCTACCCAAATCCCACTCCCCAAAGCCCCCCCAAATCCCACCCCAAAGGCTACCCTTCAACCCTACTGACCCCAAACTTCCCTCCCCCCAAACCCAGTCCCCATAGGCCTCGCCATAGAGCACCCATCCCCCAAATCCCACTCCCCAAAGCCCCCCCAAATCCCACCCCTTCACCCACCCATCCCAAATCCCACCTCCCAAATCCCACCCTTCAATCCTACTCACCCCAAACTCTGGTCTCCCCATCTCCCCATCCCCTTAACCCACTCCACAGAGCACCCACCCCCCAAATCCCACTCCCCAAAGCCCGCTCACCGCATCCTCAACCCCAAAGCCCACCTACCCAAATCCCACACTCCAAATCCCCCCCCAAATCCCACCCTTCAACCCTTCTCACCCCAAACCTCCCTCATCCCATACCCCAGTCCCCATAGCCGTTGCCATAGAACCCCCCCCCAAAATCCCACTCCCCAAAGCCCCCTCACCCCATTCTCATCCCAAAGCCCACCTACCCAAATCCCACAACCCAAAGCCCCCCCAAATCCCACCCCAAAGGCTACCCTTCAACCCTACTGACCCCAAACTTCCCTCCCCCCAAACCCAGTCCCCATAGGCCTCGCCATAGAGCACCCATCCCCCAAATCCCACTCCCCACAGCCCCCCCAAATCTCACCCCTTCACCCACCCAACCCAAATCCCACCTCCCAAATCCCACCCTTCAACCCTTCTCACTCCAAACCTCCCTCATCCCATATCCCAGTCCCCATAGGCCTCGCCATAGAGCACCCATCCCCCAAATCCCACTCCCCAAAGCCCCCCCAAATCTCACCCCTTCACCCACCCAACCCAAATCCCACCTCCCAAATCCCACCCTTCAATCCTACTCACCCCAAACTCCGCTCCCCCCATCTCCCCATCCCCATAACCCACTCCACCGAGCTCCCACCCCCCTAATCCCACCCCCTGGATCCTCCCCAAGCCCCCTGCCCTCACCTGGTCGATCCACGGCCCCAGGTTTGGGGAGCACTCATACAGACACGTGTCCTGGATGAAATGCCTCTTGCAGCGCTGCGCCATGGCCCCGCAGTGATCCCAGTTAAAGCCGTACAGGTAGGACTGGTCCCGATGCGCCTCCACGCTGGTGTTCTCCGTGCAGCAAGCGTTGTCCTTCCATAGGACGCACTGAAGGGGATTTTGGGGGGGGGGGTGGCACCCAAGGGTGCTGATGGACGGGGTGTGGGGACAGCATAGGGCGGTGGCATCATGGGGTGACGGCACTCAAAGGTGGCACAGAAGGGATATGAGGATGCTATGGGGTGGTGGAACCCAAGGATGGCAAGGAGGGGGTGAAGGGGCACCAGGGGTTGATGGGTTGATGGTACCCAGAGGTGGTGGCACCCAGGAGTGGCTTGGAGGGGGTGTGGGGACATCGTAGGGTGATGGCACCCAAGGGTGGCATGGAGGGACACTGTGAGGTGGTGGCAGCCAAGGGTGGCATGGAGGGGACGTGGGGACACCATGGGGTGGTGGCATGGAAGGGATGAGGGAACACTATGAGTTGGTGGCACCCAAGGGTGGCATGGAGGGAATATGGGGACACTATGAGGTGGTGGCACCCAAGGATGGCATGGAAGGGGGTGCAGGGACACCATGGGGTGGTGGTGCCCAGAGATGGTGGCACCCAAGGGTGGCAGGGAGGGGATGAGGGGACGCCATGAGGTGGTGGCACCCAGGGGTGTCCCCACGGGGCCGCAGCTCACCTGCCCATAGAGCAGCCCTTCGGGACCCGGCTCGGATTTGTGATGCTGGGCATCCATGCAGATGTTGAGCAGCGATTCCTGCGCCGAAGCCAGAGCCAGCGGCAGCAGCACAGCCCAAAGGGACGCCATGGGGAGACGGGGTGGCACCGAGGGCGGGTGGTGACACCAAGGATTGGGTTGGCACCGACGTCCCCGTTGCCACGTGCTCAGAACTGCTGGGGACAAAGTTCCCCCTGGGTGACGGTGGCTGGTGGCGATGGGTGACCGGGGACAAATGGGGGGTCAGCAGGGACAAGTGGGGGGCGTGGGGGATAAGTGGGGATGGGGACATCGGGGACAAATGGAGACAAGTGGGGACAGGGACAGTAGCGCTCACCGGTGGCTCTCAGTGGCTTTCTCCTGGTGGCTCTCAGTGGTGCCTCTGTGCAACCCTTGCCCGTGGGTCACAGATCGGTGCTGGCACGTGGGGCACGACGTGTCCTCCCCCCCCCCCCCCCCCCCCCTTACCGTGTCCTCTCTCCCCGTAACCCATCACCCCAAACCCCCCCACCCCCAAATAACTCAATCCTCAAAGGGGTGGGGGGACCAAATACACCGTGGGGGGGGCAAAGATGCAGCGATGGGAGCCCAGATGGGTGGGTGGGCAGATATCCCTAGGGATGAGGTACCTCAGGGGGTCCCAAATGCTCCTGGAGGGACAATTACCCCCCAGTAGGGACACAGATGGCCTGGGGGGGCTGGGAGGGGGGACAGATACTCCTGGGGGGGGGGGCAGACATCCCGGAGGTCTGGGGTGCCCGTGGCTCTCGGCGCACTCAGCTGTCAATCAACGCCTGGTCACACCCTCTCCTAGTCCGCTCCCCAATCACAGCACCGTGTCGAGCAAATGGGCGTGGTCTCAAAAAGACCCGCCCCCTCCACCCTTGTGCTCCGCCTCACTCTTTCCGCGTTCTGCGCATGTGCAGTTCCGGGCAGCAGCACACCCCTTGGCAGTAGTATTTCCGGGGTCAGATTGTACTTCCGGGTCAGCCGCTTCGCGCGGTGCCTGCTGGGCGCCATGTCTACCCTGTTCCCTTCGCTGCTGCCTCGCCTGACCGAACCGCTGTGGTTCAACCTGGACCGGCCGTGCGTGGACGAGACCGAACTGCAGCAGCAGGAGCAGCAGCACCAGGCTTGGGTGCGGCCGGGGGAAAGGGGGACCGGGAGTCGGTGTGAGGCCCGGTTTGGGCCCAGCAGGCCTCAGCCCCTCCGCTCAGCAAACTCCGTCAGCACGGGCAATTCTGTGCTGCGAGGGCGGCGCGGGGCTGGCGCTGCTGCTCTGGAGGTGCCCGGCTGGGGCAGGCTGAGCCGGTGGCGTTGCCCAGCCCGTGGCGGGAGGTGGGTCTGGGTTTTAGGGTTCCTCCCAATCCACCCGCGCTGTGATTCTATGATCTCTGATTGCTCCTTCCGACCTCCCCGGGCCGCGCTGCGCTGCTCCGTGGATGTGCTGTGAGCTGAGGCCCACGGGAATCGTGACAGCCAGCGTGTGTTTGATTACAGTGAACGGGGGGATGGAATCGTCTGATTGAAATTGAAAGGAACCAGGCAATTAAAAACTCTCAGGCAGCTGGGAGAAGCTCAGAGCCCCCCCCTCCCTCCCCTGGGGGCAGAGCTGTGTTAATTGAGAGCTGTGCTAATTGAGCTGTGCCACCTCCCCCGAGCAAAGAGTTCCTTATAAACGATGTCGGCTCACGGCTTGGGGGCACTCCTGGCCACCCCCCTTCCTCATTTCCGTGTCCCCGTGGGGATGTGTCCTCTGTGCCCTGTCCCCAAGGGGCTGCAGCCCTATGTGACAGTGCCAGGCTGTCCCAGCCCCCCCCTGTCACGCTCCTCCCTGTCCCCATTGACCCCCCCCTTCACCTTTCTCCCCAGCTCCAGAGCATCGCCGAGAAGGACAACAACCTGGTGCCCATTGGGAAGCCGGCCTCAGAGGTGGGTGACCACACTGCGGGACATCTGTCACCCAACCTGGCGCTGTCCCCAGGCGAAGGAGTGGGAGAAGGAAGGGTGTTTTGGGGCAGCGCGTGGCTGTGTGGGGTTGGGGGCTCTGGGGCTGCATCCCCTGGCCCTAATGGGGATGGAGGTGGCAGGAAGATTTGCAGGTTGGCTCTGGATGTGGGGACACACGGTGCCTCTGTGACACCCACAGCACTACGATGAGGAGGAGGAAGAGGACGATGAGGACGATGAAGACAGCGAAGAGGATTCAGAGGACGATGAAGACATGCAGGATATGGATGAGATGAACGATTACAACGAGTCTCCTGATGATGGGGAGATCAATGAGGTCAGGGGAGTGTTGAGGTGGGCTGGCCTACACCCCTGCCTCACATCTAATCCCAGAACCACAGTTTGAGGGGGGGGGGGGGAAGGGACCCCAAAACCCACCCAGCCCCTTTGTAGACATCACAGCTGAGCCAAGTGGGGTTCCTGCGGGGCAGAAATCTCCAACGTTTTCCTTTCCAGGTGGATATGGAAGGGGCAGAGCAGGACCAGGACCAGTGGATGATCTGATCCCGGCAGAACCGGAGCCAGATTTAGCGTGAGATGGGGATTGAGCCCCCAGCCCTCTGCTCTGGGCTGTCCTGGAGCTGAGGGGGGGTTGTTCTGGTGGCCACCACACCTCACGGTGGGCACGGCACGAAGCTGCCCAGCAGGAACCAGGAACGCTGGGCTGTGCCAGTGGGCGCACAGCACACCTGGGAGCGGTGCGGGGACACGAGAGGAACGGAGCATCTTTTCTAATAAACACCTGTTTTTTTAGGAGATCAGCCTCCAAATCTGAATGGCTTCGGGTGGCACGGGGTCGTGGTTGTGCCTCACAAGGCTTTGAGCTCTGCTCTTCCCATTGAGCTCTGACTGCAACCCACACAGAATGGCCAGGGTTGGAAGGGACCTCAAGGATCACGAAGCTCCTGCTGCAGGCAGGGCCGCCAACCTCCCCATTTCACAGCAGCCCAGGCTGCCCAGGGCCCCATCCAACCTGGCCTTGAACACCTCCAGGGATGGACGGGGCATCACAGCCTCTCTGGGCAGCTGTTCCAGCACCTCACCACTCTCTCTCTAAATCCCCTCCCAACGCCACAAAGCACAGCACTTTTCTTTTGGGGTCAACGTTTATGGCTGAGCGTCAGCACAGCAAACAGGAGGCTGTGATTTCCAGCAGGCAGCTCCAGCTCAGCGGGCCCCGGTGTAGCAGAGCTCAGCAACGCCATCGGGGATGGCACGGCAGTACTCCAGGCTGGCCCGGTGCACCCTGCAGCGATACTTCCCGCACGTCTTGGCGTACTGCAGGAAGTGTGGGGCTCCTGGAAAGACCACGTTATCAGCCAGCACCGTTGCCCTATCGGCCAGCAACCCGTGCTCCTCCAACAGCTGCAGATCCCTCAGGTAGCATCGCTTCCGATGATCCATGAAGACGAAATCGATGCACTGCAGGCCGTGCTGCTCCCTCAGCCTCGGGATCACCTCCTCGGAACGGCCCACGATCAGCTCTACCTGTGTAGAAGCACCCTCAGCTCCCCTGCCCTGCCTTGGCACCCCGCCGCTGGCCGGCCGCTCACCGTCTGCTCATCGAAGCCTGCCAGGCGGATCACCTTCTCGGCCACGGATGCGTGGTGGGGGTTTGGTTCCACCGTGTAGAGCCGGGCGCCCGGCGGCAGCGCCGCTGCCATCAGCACGGTGCCGTAACCGCAGTAGGTGCCCAACTCCAGCACGGTGTGCGGTGCCCGCTCACACAGCAGCTTCTCCACGATCTTCCCTGCCGAGGTGGAGCTTCCTCAATGCTCTGCTGGGCTGGGGGGGTCCCTACAGCCCTTGTGCCACCCTGCTGTGGCTGTGCCGTCAGTCTTGTGGCTGTGCCAACGGGGCCTTTGGCTTGCCGTGTGCAGGCCAAGGGTGCCGTGGTTGTGCCAGAGATGCTGCAGCCATACCCATGGTGCCGTGACTGCCAAAAGTGTCTTGGCCATATCAGTGGTGCCATGGCTGTGCCAAAGATGCTGCAGCCATACCCATGTGGAACCATGGCTCTGCCAAAAGTGCCTTGGCCATATCAATGGAGCCATGGCTCTGCCAGAGATGCTACAGCCATACCCATGTGGAACCATGGCTCTGCCAAAAGTGCCTTTGCCATATCAATGGTGCCATGGCTCTGCCAGAGATGCTACAGCCATACCTATGTGGAACCATGGCTCTGCCAAAAGTGTCTTGGCCATACCAACTGTGCCATGGCTGTGCCAAAGATGCTGCAGCCATACCCATGGTGCCACAGCTCTGCCAAAAGTGCCTTGGCCATATCAGTGGTGCCATGACTGTGCCAAAGATGCTGCAGCCATACCCATGGTGTCGTGGCTCTGCCAAAAGTGCCTTGGCCATATCAAGGGTGCCAATGGTTCTGCCAGATATGCTACAGCCATACCTATGTGGAACCATGGCTCTGACAAAAGTAGGACACTTATCGCCATATCAGTGGGGCCACAGCTGTGCCAAAAGTGCCTTGGCCATAGCAAGGGTGCCAAAAATGCCTTGACCACACCAGTGGTGCCACAGCTGTGCCAAAAGTGCCCTGGCCATACCAGGAGTGCCGTGGCTTTGGCAGCGGTGTTGCTGCAGGGCAAGGAATGCCCTGGCTGTGCCATCAGTGTTGTGGCTGTGCCAATGGGGCCATCGTCTTGCCAGGAGTGCCACGTGCATGCCGAGGGTGCCATGGCTGTGCCAGAGATGCTGCAGCCATACCAACATTACTATAGCTCTGCCAAAAGCGTGCTGGCCATACCAAGGGTGCCATGGCTGTGCCAAAAGCACCCCAGCCGCACCAATGGTGCTGTGGCTGTGCCAAAAGTGCCCTGGCCACACCAGTGGTGCCACAGGTCTGCCAAAAGTGCCTTGGCCATAGCCAGGGTTCCATGGCTGTGCCAGAGATGCTGCAGCCATACCAACATTGCTGTGGCTCTGCCAAAAGTGCCCTGGCCATGCCAAGAGTGCCGTGGCTGTGCTAGTGTTGGCCCAGCTGTACCCATGGTGCTGTGGCCGTTCCATAGCCGTGCCACTGATGAAGTAGCCCTGCTACCGATGCCATCACCAGGCTGGTAGTGCCGTAGCCACGCCAACGTTGCCACAGCCACACCACCAGCCCTGCTGGGAGCCCCACGCGGCCACGCTCACCTTTGAGGGGTCCCACGCAGCCGAGGTGCTCGCAGTGGTAGCTCCACTGATCGAAGGTGTGCAGGATGTGCCGGGGGTCCCCGGGGATGGCGTGGGTCAGCACGTACTGGAAGGCACGCTGCTCGCGGGGCACCCCGGTGAGGCGGTCCTGCAGCCAAGGCAGCAGCACGGCGCGGTACAGCAGCACCAGGTAGTGCCGGTAACGGATCAGCAGGGTGATGAGGAAGGGGAGGAAGGCCAGAGCGATGGCTGGAGACACCATGGCCAGCCCTGCTGGCTCCTGCGCCCGACAACCCCGACACCAAATCCTGCGCCGCGCGCCCTGCCCCCTCTCACCCCAAACTTTGGGAGTCGTAGGAGGTTCTCGGGCTGCTGGTGTGGTTCCCACCTCTGGTTGTGTTCAGTGTGTCCTCAGGTCCCCAGCTGGGCTCTGCTCTGTGCTCAATTATTGATGGTGGCACCTCAGGCACAGCCTGAGCCGGCTCCGGTTACTGGGCTGAGTGGGGATGTGTTACGGGGTGGGGGTGGGGCGGGGAGTTGGATGGGATGGGGATGGAGTAGAGATAAGGATGGAGACGGGATGGGATGGGGATGGAGTAGAGATAAGGATGGAGATGGGATGGGGATGGAGTAGAGATAAGGATGGGGATGGGATGGGATGGGGATGGAGTAGAGATAAGGATGGGGACGGGATGGGATGGGGATGGAGTAGAGATAAGGATTGAGATGGGATGGGATGGGAATGGAGTAGAGTTAAGGATTGAGATGGGGTAGGGATGGAGTAGAGATGAGGTGGAGATGGGGTAGAGATAAGGATGAGGATGGGATGGGGATGGAGTAGAGATGAGGTAGGGATGAGGATGGGGATTCATGACCCTCGAGGTGCCTTCCAACCCTGGCCATTCTGTGATTCTGTGGATGGGGGAGGGATTCAGATGGGATGGGGATGGAGTAGAAATGGGGTAGAGATAAGGGTGGGAATGGGGTGAGATGGGGATGGAGCAGGAATTCGGATGGGATGGAGTAGAGGTGGGGTAGAGATGGGGGTGGGATAGAGATAAGGATGGAGTGGAGATAAGGACTGGCATGGAATAGAGATGGTGTAGAAATGGGAATGGGGTAGAGATAAGAATGATAAGAATGGGGATGGAATGGAATAGAGATGGGGCAGAATAGGGATGGAGCAGGGATTTGGATTGGATGGAGATGGAGTAGGGATGGGGATGGAGTAGAGATAAGGATAGGGATGGGATGGGGTAGAGCTGGGGATGGAGTAGAGAGAAGGATTGGGATGGAATAGAGATGGTGTAGAGATGGGGATGGTGTAGAGTTAAGGATGGGGATGGGATGGAGATGGAATAGAGATGGGGTAGAGATGAGGTGGAATAGGGATGGAGCAGGGATTTGGGTGGGGTGGAGATGGAGTAGAGGCAGGGTAGAGATGGATGGGATGGGGAACAGATGGGGATGGAGAGGAGATTTGGATGGGATGGTGTAGAGATGGGGATGGGGTAGAGATAAGGACTGGGGTGGGATGGGATGCAGGTGGAGGTGAGGCAGAGATAAGGGTGGGGATGGGATGGGCGTGGAATAGAGATGGAACGGGAGGGGATTCTGGTACGAAGCGCTGGCAGCTCAACGAACAACGCGTTCCACGTGCTTTTATTCCCTCCTGGACCCGCTCAGCCCCCTTCTGGCTGTGCCAACCCCTCCCTCCACGTGTGCATCCCTTCCCACGCAGTCATCCTGCCTTCCCCGCGGTTTTCTCTAGAACCAGCCAGCCCCGCGTCCCTTCCCAACGCGGGTCGCGGTCCCCAAGAGGCGCTCCGTGAACCCACAGCCGGGGACGGCACTCAGCACTTGGATAGGGAGCGCTGGGCACTCGCACGCATGCGCCCTGTTCGCGCAAGCCAACCGGAAGGCGGAGCCGCGAGCTGCTCGCTGATTGGTTCTCCCTCACGTGACGGCTCGGCGGAGAGGAAGAGGAGGAGGGCGGTGTTCTGTTCCTATTGGCTCGCCCCCGTCACGTGACGAGGGGAGGAGACCGGAAGAGGAAGTGGCGGTGAGAGGGGTGTGGTCGTCGCTCCTCCTTCACGTGACAGGGGCGGTGCGGCCCCTGCCGGACCCCGTAGCGGCGGCGGCGCGTCATGGGCTGCTGCTACAGCTCCGAGGCTGAGGCCTCTGACCAGGTGGGGTTTGTGAGGCCCTCTGGGGGGGGCCTGAGTGGGGGCTTATGTGGGTCAGTTGAGGCCCTATGGGGTCTGTGGGGGGCACCTGTGGGGCATTATGGGATCTGTATAGGGTTATGGGGTGCCTGTGTGGGACTGTGGGGTCTGTGGGGGTCTGTTGGGGCCTGTGGGGGGGTCTGTGTGGTGGTGTAGGGGGGCTTGTGTGGGACTGTGGGGCCTGTGGAAGCCAATTTGGGGGCCTGTGTAGGACTGCTGGCTCTGTGGGGGCTTGTGTAGGGGGCCTATGGGAGGGGCTGTGTGAGACTGCGTAGGCCTATGTGGGTCTGTGGGGGCTTGCTGGGTCTGTTGGGGCCTATGGGAGGGGACTGTGGGGTCTGTGGGGGTGTAGGGGGACATAGGGGGACTTGTGTGGGGCTGTGGGGGCATAAGGGGGGGGCTGTTTGGGACTGCAGAGTCTGTGGGGACATATGGGGGGGCTTGTATGGGACTGTAGGGTCTGTGGGAGTGTATAGGTGTTTGTAGGGGGCCTATGGGGGGGGCTTCTTGGGACTGTAGGGTCTGTGGGGGCCTTCATGGGGGTGTAGGGGGGCTTGCGTGGGACTGTGGGGCTATGGAAGCTTTTGGGGGGGCCTGTGTGGGACTGCTGGGTCTGTGGGGGCTTATGTGGGGGTGTAGGAAGACCTATAGGGGGGCTTCATGGGACTATGGGGGCCTGCAGGGGGTCTGTATGGGACTGTGTGGGTCTGTGGGGGCCTATGTGGAAACCTATGTGTTACTATGGGGTCTGGGGGGACCTATATGGGGATATAGGGGGGCTTGTGTGGGGCTATGGGGTCTGTGGGGGCATGTGGGTGAACCTGTGTGGGGCTATGGGGTCTGTAAGGCGATGTAGTGGGGACTATGGGGGCCCATGGGGGGTGTAGGGGTGTGTGTGTGGGACTATGGGGTCTGTGGGGGGTGTAGGTTGGCCTGGGTGGGACTATGGGAGCGTGTGGGGGCATATGGGGAGGCCCATGTGGAACTGTAGGGTCTGTGGGGAGGCCTGTGTGGATCTGTGGAGTCCTTATGGATCTGTGGGGGCCTACATGGGGGTATAGGGGGGCTTGTGTGGGGCTGTGAGGTCCTTGGAGGCCTATATGAGGTGTAGGGGGGCCTGCGTGGGTCTTGTAGGGCCTGTGGGGGTCTGTGGAGGCCTATGGTGGGGGAGGGGGGGCTGTGTGGGTGTTTTGGGGGGACCTATGTGGAACTATGGGGTCTGTGGGGGGTCTGTAGGGGTCAGTGTGGGACTATGGGGTCTGTGGGGGGGTCTGTAGGCGTCAGTGTGGGACTATGGGGTCTGTGGGGGGGTCTGTAGGCGTCAGTGTGGAACTATGGGGGGGTCTGTAGGCGTCAGTGTGGAACTATGGGGGGGTCTGCAGGGGTCAGTGTGGAACTATGGGGTCTGTGGGGGGGTCTGCAGGGGTCAGTGTGGGGCTATGGGGTCTGTGGGGGGGTCTGTAGGGGTCAGTGTGGAACTATGGGGTCTGTGGGGGGGTCTGCAGGGGTCAGTGTGGAGCTATGGGGTCTGTGGGGGGGTCTGCAGGGGTCAGTGTGGAACTATGGGGTCTGTGGGGGTGCCTGCAGTGGTCAGTGTGGAACTATGGGGTCTGTGGGGGGGTCTGCAGGGGTCAGTGTGAAACTATGGGGTCTGTGGGGGGGTCTGTAGGGGTCAATGTGGAACTATGGGGTCTGGGGGGCTGTGGGGTGAATATGGGGACAACGGGGCCTGCGGGAACCTGGAGCATCGCACACAGGTTTGGGTGCCACAAGGTGAGAATTGACATCAAGCTGTTGGGTGGAAGGAGGGGGGGGGCTGTGGAGGTGGGGAAGGGTCTGAGGACCCCGAGGAACGTCCCCAGGGGGGCTGTAAGGGTAAGCAGGGGTGGGCAGAGGGCTGCTGCGTTTACTGCCCCCCCTCCTGGGGGATCTGGGAAGGAAGCGGGGAAGCAGAGCCGGTTCCTTCTGTCCTCCCCCTCACAATTCTCCCACTGTTTCTCTTAGGAAGAAGAGACAAAGCGGCTGCTGGAGCCGGCGGCCAGCCCTCCCAACAAGGCACTGAATGGAGCGGAGCAGAGCTGTCACAGCCTGCCCTCAGCCCGCACCGACGAGCAGGCCATGCTGTCCTCCATCCTCGCCAAAACGGCCATGTAAGCCCTCGAGCTGCCTGGTCTCTGCAAGAGGTGCTGGGATGTACAAAGGAGCAGTGAAGGATGGGGGAAACCAGACAGGGGGAATGGAAGCGGGGCTGTTGGAAAGAGGGCTGAGTTGCTCTCAGGGCGTCCCCTGGAAGGAGGATGGAAGTGAGGTATGAGTGGGGGGGGGATGCGAGGAAACAACTTTGGGCTGGAGATGGGGGCCGGGCTGGAGGAGGTGATGATGGGGCCGGGCTGGAGGAGGTGATGGGGCCGGGCTGGAGGAGGTGATGGGGCCGGGCTGGAGGAGGTGATGGGGCCGGGCTGGAGGAGGTGATGGGGCCGGGCTGGAGGTGGTGATGGGGCCGGGTTTCTTCGTGGCACAGAGCCGCCATCCCTTGGGGGGCGTTCAGGAGCTGCTGGGATGCGGCCTTAGGGTTCAGTGAGGGTGAGTTGGGCTGGCTGAGATTTCGGGGGTCTTTTCCAACCCCGCAAGGCCGAGGTCTGACACAGAATCATGGTTGGAAAACGCCTCCGTGATCCTCAGCCACCCGGCGCAGCGTCAGACGTTGCCACGGGCTGGGGCTGTGCTGCTCCTTGTGCTGATCGTTGGGGGAAGAAACGTCCCCCCATAGGCAGCATGGCCCTTGTTGTCTCCACAGCAACATCATCGACGTGTCGGCGGCGGATTCGCAGGGGATGGAGCAGCACGAGTACATGGACAGAGCCCGGCAGTACAGGTGGGTCTGCAGAGCGTTTTGTGAGGGCTGGGTGCTTCTGTGCTGAGCCGCTGGGACTCGTGACAACGCTCTGCCTTCTTTCACCCCCAGCACCCGCCTGGCCATGCTGAGCAACAGCCTGACGCACTGGAAGAAGCTCCCGCTGCTGCCTTCCCTCACCAACCAACCACACCAGGTGCTGGCCAGCGAGCCGGTGCCTTTTGCAGACCTGCAGCAGGTGAGGAGGAGAGCAGCCCTCCCCCATCTCAGCCACCCGAGGCTGCTGACCCCCCTCCTCTCTCTGCTTTCCCCCCCCCTCCAGGTATCCCGGATAGCTGCCTACGCCTTCAGCGCTCTCTCACAGATCCGCGTGGACGCGAAAGAAGAACTGGTTGTACAGTTTGGCATCCCCTGAGCCCCGCCGCATCGGGGTTTCGTTTCGTTGGCTTCGTTTTGTTTGCCTCCTCTTTTTTTGGGGTCTTTATTTCCCCCCTCTCCCATCCCCACGGCACAGAACTTGTACATACGCCCCGTTTCCTATCACCCACAAAATGATGGCCGTCTCACAACTCCCCTCCCTCCTTCCCCCACCCCCCAGCGCTGCCTCCTGTGGGGTTTTTCCCCCACTGTGTTGCATGGGGGGCAGCGGGGAGGGGGGGGGGGCTGCATCCTCATTGCTGGGGGTCTGGTGTTGTTCCCCCCCCCACCCTGGGGAGGGCAGGCAGGAGCTGGATGCTCCCGGAGGAAACCTTCCAGTGGTTTATTCCGCCCTCTCCTGGTTTACAGTGATTTTCTTTTCGGTTTTGGTTGAATTCTTCTTCTTCTGCCACCACAGATAAACGCATCCAGCCCGCCCCTGCCTCCTCTCCGTTCCACTGGGTCGCTGGGCACCAGGCAGCAGTGGGACGCGTGGCTGTGGGTTCATTCATTACCTGCTCTGTTGGCTTCTTTTTTTTTAGGGGGTGGAGTTTTGTATGGGATTTACTCTCCCCTCCCTCCCTCCCAAACATCTCAGTGCTCCCACTTGGTTTCTGGCACCCCCTGCGCCTGCTGCTCTTCCTCCTGCCCAAAGACTGGGGGGTGCTGCCAAAAAACAACCCCCCCTCTGACCCCTCACCTCTGTCTCAGCACAACCCCAGGCTCTACTGACAGGTAACAGAGATGTGGCTGCGCTCCAGGGTGTGGGGCAGACGCTGTGGAAGCCGTGCCCTCAATTTTGGGGTTAACTCCAGCCCAGAAGCGGCTGTGATAGCATGGAGCTGAGCGCATTTTCCCCCCTTCCTCATCCTCCTGCCTTGTCCCCAGCAGCCCAACCTGGGTGGCACAGTGGTGATGCAAAGGCTGTGCTCCAACTGGCAGAACCCTGTGGCTGGGTGCCATGGGGTGCCCCCTGGGTGCCATGGGGTGCCCCTGCAGTTGGGTGCCCCCCCCCCCCCCATCCCTTTTGCTCCCACCTTTCATTCTGAAGCTCGGTGGGGTCGGGGCCGCCTCTGGGTGCCTCCCCACACGGCCACCTCCCTGCGCTCCTGTGGGGTCACAGCACTGAAATCCAGGGTGCTGAGCTGGGGCAGCAGGGTCAACACGTAGCGCCTGTGGGGGGGGGGGGGGGGAGCTCAGTGGGGCAAAGCAGCCCAGGGACGAGATGGTGGTGGGAGGGGGTTCCATCTGCAGCCCCCTCCCCCTTACCTGTAGCCCCCCTCCTCCTCCATAGGGTTCCCATATAACGTCAGGCGGCGCAGCTGGCTCAGAGCCCCCAGTTTGTCCACCTCCCTCAGGCAGCTGATGGTGTTGCCATGCAGGTAGAGGCTCTGCAGCCCCCCCAGCGTGCTCAGCACCTGGTTTAGGGGTGGATGTAGGGGGGGGAAAATGAGGATCTGGCCTTACAGCCGCCACTGCGGGGCTGTGAGCTTCACCCTCTTCCTCCCTGTCCCTCTCACCGGGTCAATGGTGGTCAGGCAGTTGAAGGACAGGTCGAGCCAACGGAGCTGTGTGGGGTCGGCCAGGAGCTGCTGCAGGATGGGGTGCAGCCCCTCCAGGCTGCTTAGCCTGGTGTAGGGCAGGCGGAGGGCCAGGGTGGGAGAAGGGCTGCCCTCGGGGCTCAGGTCTGTGGGGCAGGGCTGTGAGAGCCCAAACCCACCCTATGTGGGGTGAATGAAGGGTTGGAGGGGGGGGGGCACCCTATACTCACCCTGCAGGGATTGCAGTGGGAAGAAGGAGAAGTCGAGGGGGGGGACGAGCTCAGGGGGCTGCAGGCGGGTTGGCATCGCTGTGGGGCAGGGGCCGGCCTGGCAATGGGTTGTAGGGTCTGACTGCCCCCCCCCGTTGGCACCTATAGGGCCTGGCCCCACTGCAGCCCTATAGCAATCCCTACTTCCCCCTTCCCCAAGGCACCCTGCAGTCCCACACATCCCCACACCCTATGGCAGCCCCACGGCCGCCCCCCACGCCCCACAGCTGCCTCCATGACCCACGGCCACTCGCTCCTCCACACAGACCCCAATGTTCCCCCCCCACACAGCCCCACAAATCCCCTCACCCCGTTGGATACGGGTCCCGATGTCCCCAGTTTGTCCCCACACGTGTCCCTTGGCCCTAACACAGCCTCCAGCCCCACACGCGCCCCCATAACCCCACACATACCCTAATATTTCCCCCCCCAGAATCCCGCAGCCCGGCCCCACACGCCGCCGTTGCCCTGGCAACACCCCTCTCCCCCTCCCCCCCACAACACTCCGCCGCTCCCAGCGTTCCCCGCGCCTCTCGCGAGACTTTGGATTCGGCGCCCGAAATTTCGGAGCCCGCCGGCACTCGGGCGGCGCGGCACCCAATCACGCGATGCTACGTCACCGCGGAGCCAGCCAATGGCGGAGAGCGGCAAGGGGGGTTTGAATCCCGGCGGCGGAGGGCAGGGCTTAAGCGAAAGGGGCGGGGCCAAAGCGGAGGGGGCGGGGCTTGAGGTAGGGGTCTGGGTATGGGGCCCGGGTGTGGGATTTGGGGTCGGGCTTTGGGGCCCGGGTGTGGGATTGGGGGTCGGGGTTTGGGGCCTGGGTGTGGGGTGTGGGATTGGGGGTTGGGAGACTGGGTGTGGGATTTGGGGTCGGGGTTTGGGGCCGGGGTGTGAGGTCTGGGTGTGGGATTTGGGGTTGGGGTTTGGGGTCTGAGTGTGGGGTGTGGGATTTGGGATTGGGTGCCTTGGTGTGGGGATTGGGGTCTGGATGTGGGATTTGGGGGTCCGGGTTTGGGGTGTGAGATTTGGGGTTGGGGCTTGGAGTCTGGGTGTGGGATTTGGGGTCTGGATCTGGGGTCTGAGGTCAGTATGTGGTGTGGGCCCTAGGTCTGGATGTGGGGCGTGGGGGTGTAGGATCCGAGGTTGGGGTCTGAGGCCTGGATCTGGGCCAGGGGCCTTGGGCCTGGGGTGTGGGATCAGAGTCTGAGGTCAGGGCCTGGATCCTTGGGTCAGGATCTGGGGCTGGGGCGTGGGGTCGAGGGCTGGGGTCTGGATCTGTAGCACGGGCCTGGGACTTTGGCTCAGGATCTGGGGCCGGGGATCTGGGCCTGGGATATGGGATCAGGGCCTGGGGGGGGGGCATCGAGTCAGGATTTGGGTTGTGGGGCCTGGATCTGGGCCCGGCCTCCGGGACTGGGTTTGAGATCTGGGGATGAGGGAAGTGGAACCTGGGTTCTGGGTCCGAAGGTTTGGGGACCTGCGTTCAGGGGTCTGGCTTTGGGATGTGCGTTCAGAACGCCGCGCTGCGGGGCTGCGTTTGGTTCCGCGTGTTGAACCCGTCCCCGCGCCGCCTTTTGGTGCCGTGCGCCTTTAACGCGCGCAGCGGCCGTGACGTGGGGCGGCGTTGGGCCAGGAAGGGAAACCATCTCCTGGAGCGGCCCCAGCGCGGACCCGACAACTTTTCTTTGTGCAGATTCTTCGGTGCCCCCCCAGGGGAAAGGAGGGGGGGGGGGGGGAAAGCTGTTCGGATGGAGGATTGACGCCGAGGGGGGGGGCGGCGGCACAGGGCACGGCGGCGGCGCTCCGGTAAGAGCCCAACAAAGACTTTTGTGTGCCTTCCGTGTTTGTTTTGCAGCGGGGAGGAGGAGGAAAAAGAGAGGGGACGGAAAAGGAGGAGGAGGCAGCGGTGGAGGGGGGGGGGGGGGGGGGAGAGAGGGGAGGAGAGGGGGGCAGCCCTTGGCTCGCTGCCCCCCCCGTGGCTTGCAGCCCCCCATTCTGGGTGCTGTGCCGAGTTGCGCTCGCCAACATCCGGGTGCTCTGTGCCCCCCCCCCCCACCTTCTCACCCTGCTGGATGTGAACCCCGCTGCCCCACGGAGGGGGGGGGCTGTGTGTGGGGCTGGGGAGCAACACCAGGTGCTCCCTGGCGGGGGGGGGGGGGGGTTGGGGGTCGGTCTTCCCCCCCCCCCCCACAATGCTGTGCCCTGAGGAAGGTGCTGCCTTGCGTAACGCCGTGTTGTGACGGAGCGGGCATGGAGGCGGGGGGGGGCGGGGGGGGAACAGGAACAACAACACAGGGATGGCAGTGCTGGAGCGTTTTGAGTCCCCTCCTGTTGTGCCTGAGAGTGGAAACGTGGGGGGGAAGCATTGGGTCCTTTCCTTTTGCTCCTTCCCGCGGCTTTGGGTCCGGGTTGGTGCCGCCAATGGAGGAGGAGGAGGAGGAGGAGGGGGTGGGAGTGCCGTAGCTCAGGACGCAGGGAAATGGAGGCACAGTGCTGTCACTGCAGGGATGTCACCATCCTGCTGCTGTCACCGAGCCCCAGTGCCACCGGATACAACCAGAGCCCCTCTAGGTTCTGCCTTCCACGCTGCCCTGCCTGGGGGTGTGGGCACAGGGGCCACGGCCCTTGGGGACCCCCATCCCCACGTGGTGTTTTTGGGTTATGTCCAGCCCTCGGGGTGGGGTTGTCAGGGTGGCACCGGGGACGGCGGAGGCAAAGGTCGCCGTGGGGGGGGAGCTGCGGGGGGGTGGGGGCGGCTGGCAGAGATCCCACGGGTGCACGGCTGTGGCACTGAGTGGGGCCGGGGGGGCCTTCTTATGTGGGTGAGCACTGTGGGGACAGAGGGGACCCCCGTGTTGCTGCTGTGTCCGGTGCTAGGAGCAGCGCTAGGGGAGAGCCAAGGGATGGGGACGTGGTTTGCGCTGTGCTGCTTCCGTGCGTGGCCAAAAACCATGTGTGTTCTGGGGGGAGGACGCTGGGCCCCCTCCTGATAATGGAGGGGAGGCTTCTGCTGCTTGGAGATAGCGGAGAGCTGGGGGCAGGGAGGTGACTCCTGTAGGATGGCCGTGGGGACACGCGTGGTGACAGATGGCGGGGCAGGAAAGGGGGCAGCACCCCATGGCTGAGATCCTGGGCGGCACACTGGTGGTGACAGCGCTGTCACCAGCCCTTCCCAGCCCCTAGTGTGCTGTGTCAGATGTTGGGGGGGGGGGGGGAGTTGGGATGTGCCCTATGGCCGTGTGAGGGCCAAACGCATCCTCTTGTGGGCTCCCTGGGTTTGGGAGCTCATGAGGCTGCTCCCTGCTCCTGGCTCTGAAAGGAGGAAAGGATGGCGACCTGGCGCACGCCGCGAGGTGCCTGGGCGCCGCCACGCTTGGCAGTGTGCTCCCCTGCTCCCCCCGAGCCCCACGTTCCCAGGGAATGTAGGTCACCCAACTACAATCGCTGCTCTGTGCCTTGTGCTGCTGGCTGTGCCTCTGTCCCCTGCCGACGTGGGGCTGGGAACGTCGTGCTGTGGGGACAGGGGACACCCACTGCTGTCCCCGAGGCTTCTCCCTGCTAAAAATGAAGATGTTGGCTGCTCCCTTCGGTAACACCGGGGAGAGGAGGGGACGCGTCCTTCTTCATCACGTGCAAAAGCAGAATTGCGGTGTTGGGTGCTTTAATTGCTGTTAATTTTTCCCTGTTTGTTGGTGTTTCCAGGTCTGGGTGTTACACTGGCAGCCTCGCAGCGATGCCGCTCCACGCCACCAGAGCCGCCGCGCTCCTCGCTTGGGTAATGCACAGTGATGGTGCTGGGGGGGGGGGGGGCTGCAAGGACCCCAGGGGGCTCAGGGGCTGGGGACAAGAAGCCACGGTGCTGCTTGGGATTTGAGTTGTGGGTGCTGCTTCCTGAGCTCCCCAATTCATTTCTAGGTGAACAGCACCAAGGTGTGCATGGAGCCCCTCGGCGATCTGTCCCAGCTGCAGGACTGCCGTGTTTTCATCCAGATCATCAATAAGATGTGAGTGCTCAGGTGTAATCACTTCTCCTCCTACCCCCTGTGCAGTGGGAGCTGCTCTCCTTCCCCAAATGCTGCTGGGAGAAGGAAGGGGTGTGAACACTTTGGCTTTGGCTCCATGAAGGAGCATCCCACAAAGAGGGTGCAGACCCCTCCCACCGACCCATCACAGCACAGGGACAGCTTTTGGGGAGAGGAAGGGCAGAACTCCGATCTTGGGAGCTGCATGAGCTGCATCCATCACTTGCGAGCGCGAGGGTGATTAAAGCTGGCGTGTAATTAGTGCCCCAGCGAGGCCGTGCTCCCGCAGCCGGTCCCGAGGAGCTCAGCTCTCGCTATAATTATCTCCAGCACGGTGTAACAAGAGCTGCTCGGAGCAGGGCGGGGAGGAAGGAGCCATGCACTGAGATATATTTAGTCAGAGCTGCTTCACCTCTCCGGCTGCTCTGTGGCTGGGATTAGCCGGGATCACAGCACCATGCGCTCACCCCACAGCCGATCCCTGCACCAAATCCCCCCGTTTGTGGTGCCGTGAGGGTGAAGCACTGTCGGCAGAGCGTGGCTGGCGGGCACGTGGTCCGCATTTGTGTTGGCTGCGCTGAGCAGAAGCGTTGGATGAGAGCCACGGCAGCCAGCTGCAGTTCCTTCCTTAAATCCAACAGCTTTGCTCCTCTCTGTGATTTGCCCTGCCCAGAATCGAGCTCCGGAGCACAGCGTGCTGTGTGGTGTGGCTGATCCTGGGGGGGGGCTCCCCCTGGTTTTATCAGGGCTGCCAGCAGCAGGGATTGCTCACTTTGCTGCCAGGCAGCTCGGGGAAAACCCCGGCTTGCAGAGAGCCAAAGAGCCGCCTCTGGGCTTTGAAAGCAGCCTTTGTTCCACCTCTTGCATAGCGCTCAAGCTGCCCGTGCTCTCTTGCAGCCACAGGACTGAGGAGGGGGAGTCTGTCCTGGAGCAGCCCCTGGAAGGACGAGCAGCCTTCATCTGTGGCTTCCTGCAGAGTAAGAGCTCGGCATGGTCCCATCCTGCAGCCTGGCCCCTTCCCTGCAGGCTCACGTCTGTGGTGCCCCCGGGTGCCTGGAGGGCTGTGTCCCAGCATCGGGCTGCATCTCCTCACCCTCCTCCTGCTCTTCCTTGCTTGTGTGCTTGGAAACCTTCTTTTGCGTTGCAGAGCTCTGCAAGCACAAATTGGCCACGGAGAACCTGGTGTCAGCACAGAAGCTGCTGCAGGGAGAAGAGCTGGAGTTGGCCAAGGTACCTCGGTGCCACGCAGGTCTTTTGGCCCTTCACACGTTCTCTCTGCCGTGAGAAAACGTGGGGTACCCTGGTGGGACTGCGTTGTCCCCGGGGCTGATGGTGGCTCTGAGATGGTGGCTGCACCTCGAGGAGAGTTGGCGCGTGCCTGGTGCCACCTGACTGCCCCTGACACACTGCCTGCTTCCAGGTAGCCGTGCTGCTCCTGTACCACAGCTCCATGAGCAGCAAGAGCCCCCGGGATTGGAATGAGTTTGATTATCAAGTCCAGGTAATGCCCTGAGGTCCCAGGGTTGAGTGTGCACCTACACCTCCATCCCAGAGCTCACCTGGAGCCCTGCTCTCATGGCTCCTGTCCCACAGGTCGAGCTGGCCACCATCCTCAAGTTCGTGCTGGACCATGAGGAGAGCCTGAGTGAGAACCTGGAAGCATTCCTGCAGCGCAGAGGTGAGCGTGGCCCTGGGTCGAGCCCGGTGCCAGCTGTCAGCAGTGGGGTGTGCAGGGAGGAAAGAGGAGAGGTCCGTCCCAGCTGGGGTCTGTGCTTCCTGTACACTTGGGGCTGCGGATCTGAGCCTTCATCCTCCTGATTCCTTCCTCCTGGTATGAAACCAAAACCTAAATTGTGCTCCTTGCCTCCCAGCACCGCTGTCCTCACCTGGCACATCCAGCAGCAGCTCTGAGGAGCGCTCGCCAGGGCTCTCCCACCCGCAGGTGCGCTTCCTGGAGCTGCAGAAGATCGCCTCCTCCTCCTCCAGCATGAACAAGTACGTCCTTGTCCTCTGGCACATTTTTGGGGGGACATGGAGGTGTCATCAGGGGTGTCCTTTGCCAAGGATGCAAGCATGGATACTTACCAGAGCAGCATGGGTGCTTCCCAGAGCAGCTGGTGTCTCCTCCTGTCCTGGGCTGGGTTGCAGAGGGCTGGGCTCTGTGTCTCTGATGCTAAGCAGCGTTCTTCCTGCAGCATGCTCCCTGGAGCACCCGCCTCACCTGTGGGGGATGTCCTGCAGACCCCTCAGTTTCAGCTGCGAAGGTTGAAGAAGCAGCTGGCTATTGAGAGGGAGAACCGGGACGAGCTGGAGATGGAGCTGGCAGAAAACCGCAAACTCATCACTGAGAAGGGTTGGTGCCTGGGGGGGTGTCCTGGGCACAGGGAGGGGTCTCCAGGGCAGAGACCTGTGGGTTTGGGACTTTCTGTGATGGCTTTGACTCTACTAGAGCCACGCTCAGGTCCTGAGCCCAGATGAGCACAGCTTCAGATCGAGCATGTTGGGGTTGGCTCTGCTTTGCTCCAGTTCCTCCTTCCCTTTTTCACTCCTTTGATAAATTCTGGGCAACCAGAGCTGCCTGAGTGATGCCAGCGCTGCCCAGCCTGGCTCCTTGTGCCTTAGCTTTCCCCTGGGCAGAGGGATGAGTGTCCCACGCTGTGCTGGGGGCTCAGCCTAGCAGCAGGGGGTGGTGACGTGCCCTTCTCGTGGTGATTTGCCCTGCTCTCCACGCTCCCCAGAGGCTCAGATCAACATGATGCAGCACCGCATCGACCGCTTGGCTCTGCTCAATGAGAAGCATGCTGCAGACCAGCTGGAGCCCAAAGAGATGGAGGAGCTGAGGGAGAGAAACGAGAGGTAACGCCCGCGGGTTTCTGTGTCCCTGAAAGCTTTTGGGGTGATACTGGATGCTGTTTCCTAAAGGTTCCCATTGCTGGAGCCCAGCTGTTGGATTTGGTGTAGGAATCTTCAGTGCAGCCAGCGAGCTCACAGTGGGCTGCAGCTGAGTGAGCCCAGAAGCTGCTTTTGGCCTAAAACTAGAACTCCTGAGCGTGGGTCTTTGAGCTCCCATCTCTTTACGCATTGTTAGTTGCATCAGATCTGAGCTGGGCTGGAACTGTCACTGCCATGCTGCGTCCCACTCTGTGCCCTGTCCCCTGTCTGCAGCCTGGAAGCTGTTTTACTCATTTTTTCTTATGTTGCAGAGGTTCTAACTGGAGTCCTGCAGCTCTGGTTCAGAGTGGTCAGGGCCACACAGAGCTCAAACACCAGCTGCCTTAGCCGTGTTCTGCTTCATGGCTTGTCAGGGCCCCACGTAGGGCTTTCTCAGCAGCACGCAGAGATGCCCGCATACCCTGGTGTCCCCAGCGATGCCCTCTCTTCCCTTGCTCTTGCTGAGGTGTGCCACTGCTCTCCCACAGCCTGCTGGTGCGCTTACACGAGGCCCTGAAGCAGTGCCAGGATCTGAAGACCGAGAAGGGCCAGATGGACCGCAAAATCAACCAGCTCTCCGAGGAGAACGGGGATCTCTCCTTCAAGGTACCGGGCCGCACTCTCCTGTTTTGCATCTTGGTGGCAGCGCTCTTTGCAGACAGCCCTTGAAGCAAGGGCAGCATCAGCCTTAAAAACAAAAGCTGCATTGGCAGTGGGTGCAAAGTACATTTCAGGTTTGTCCTTTGTGGTCTGTAAACGTTGCCTGCGTTCAGCACCTTGGATGCGGTGTGGCTGATGAAGCCCTGCAAGCACCCGGATTTGGGATGGCCTCCAATGTTTCCATTGAGCTGAGCTGACTTCCCTGCTTCCCTCACAGCTGCGGGAGATCGCCAGCCACATGGTGCAGCTGCAGGATGCCCTGAATGAACTCTCCGAGGAGCACAACGCTGCGCAGACGCAGTCCCAAGCAAAGCAGGCGCAGCTGGAGGGCGAGCTGAGGGCTGTGCTGCAGGAGAAGGTGAGGGGCTGGGGACGGGTGTCTGCCAAGAGAAGCGAGTGTCCCCCACCTCCTGCCCTGCTCCATCCCCTGTCTGTGTCTGCAGAAATGCCTGGAAGAGAAGGTCGAGATCCTCCAGGGGAAGATTTCCCTGCTGGAAGACCAGCTGGCCAAGCTGGGGGACTGCAGCACGCAGGAAAAGGGAGAGGTCATGGGCGATGTCCTGAAGGTACAGACAGGTTGTTTGTGATGAGAGCGAGCTCAAAGCTTTTCCAGCCATGGCAATGCCCAGCAGCCCAGCAGTCCTGCTGTGCCCCAGCATGCAGCAGTGACGGGACAGAGCTGGATGCTCCCTTCAGGGTGCCTGCTGTGGGGCTCAGCGTGCCACCTGCATGATGTTTGGGACTGCAACTCCCTGCTGGCTGCACCAGTGGGGATGGAGCTGCTTCTGCACAGTAGAGGAAGGGGTTTGCTCTCAGAAATGCCTGAAGTGAAGGCAGGGCTCGGCTTGTTGGGGTGTGCGGTGGGCTCGCTGGCTGTAAAGTTCTTGTGGAATTGTTGTCTGCTGCTCGAGTGATGTCTGGGGATGTTTTTGTTATGTTTTCCCTCCTTCCTTTTCTCTCTGCCAGCTGGAAGAGCTCAAGCAGGAGGTGTCCAGCCTCACCACCAAAGGCATCGAGCTCCAAGCCTCCGTCCTGCGGCTGGAGGAGGAGAAGAGCCAGCGGGATGCAGCACTGCAGGCAGAACGCAGCCGCTTCGAGGTGGAGAAGCTCCAGCTTGGAACCCACATCTCCACCCTGCAGAGCTCCGTCTCCGAGCTGCACCTGGCCAAGGAGAAGCTGGAGCAGGAGCTGCGGGCGCAGGAGGCGCGCCTGACGGCCCAGGCGGACGCACTGACGGCAGAGGTGGGCAAACTGAGTGGTTTCCTGCAGCAGCAGGAGCAGGAGGCAGCTGGGCTGCGGCTGCAGGCAGAGAAGGAGCGGGCGCAGGCAGAGGAGCTGCGGCGTCGGGATGTGGCCTCCCAGGAGGCTGTCGGCGAGCTGAGCCGGCGCGTGGAGCAGCTGGGTGCCAGCCTGAAGCACAGCGAGGAGGAGCTGGCACGGGTCACACAAGAGGCGGAAGGGAAAACCAGGCAGCTTGGGGCTGAATGTGAGAAAGCTGTCCAGGAGAGGGACGCAGCCCTGCAGCAGCTGCAGCACTTGCAGCATGCCAAGGAAATGCAGCTGGCGGCCCTGAGCAGCCAGCTGCAGAGCCTGGAGGCGGCCAGCAAAGCTTCGTCCATGGAAATGCAGCAGGAAAAAGCTGAGTTGAATGAGAAGGTCCAAGAGCTGCAAGCCCGTGTCCTCGAGCTCAGTGCACAGTGCCAGCAGAGCTCGGCCCAAGCGGGGAGCACCGAGACGCTGCGAGCCCAGCTGCGGGAGCTGGAGGGCAAGCTGAAGGAGAGCCAGCAGAAGCTGGCTGACAAGGAGAAGGTGGCCAAGGAGAACACGCGCCTGCAGGAGCGGCTGCTCTTCCTGGAGGAGTCGGTGCGCAACACTGAGGGCATCCTGGAGGACGAGAAGAGGAGGGCAGCTGAGAGTCTGGAAGGGAACCTGGCCCGGATTGCAGAGCTGGAGGCAGAGAAGCAGCAGCTGGTGCAGCGTGGTGAGCAGGCCCTGCAGGAGCGAGGAGAGGAGCTGGCCAGGAGGCAGGCACTGGAAGCACGGCTGCAACAGGTGGCAGAGGAGCGCCGGGAGGAGACGGCAGCCCTGCAGCGGCAGCTGGCAGAGGTGGCCAAGGGGGAGGAAGGAGAGCGTGGCAGGCTGGAGAAGAGGCTGCAGGAGCTGAACCGGGAGAACAGGCAGGCCTGCCAACGGCTGCAGGCCGAGCAGGAGAGGGTGGCAGACCTGGAAGCCCGCATGGCACGCATGGCCGGTGAGCAGCAGGAGCAGCTGGCCGCCCTCCAGGCCCAGCTGGCCAGCGCTAAGGAGAAGGAAGGCAAGGAGATGGAGAAGCTGGCGAGCGCCGAGCGTGTGGTGAAGTTGGAGGCAGAGGTGCAGAAGGCGAGCGAAGCGCTCGAGGCCATCTCCAAGGAGCTGTCACACGAGAGGCTGAAGTCCAAGGAGCTGGAAGCCATGGCCACGCAGGAGGCCGGCGAGGTGGCCCGGCTGAGCGCGGCGCTGGAGGAGGCAGCACGGGAGCATGGGCAGCAGCTGGCACGGCATGAGGAGGAGGCAAAGCGCCTGCAGAAGGAGCTGGAGGACGCCAAGGCTGATTGCGCCGCTGAGAAAGCACGCAAGGCAGAGCTGGAGGTACAGCTGCAGAACTCCATCAACGAGCAGCGGGTGGAGCGCTCGGCGCATCAGCAGGAGCTGGCGCGGTCCCTGGAGCTGATCGAGGAGAAGGAGGGAGAGCTGGATGAGCTGCGGCTGAAGAACGTCTCGCGGGGCGAGGAGCTGAGGGACCTGCAGAAGACAGTCAGCAAACTGAAAGGGGAGCTCGCCTCGGTGGAAGCGGTGAAGGAGCGGGCGTCCAAGATGGACAGCGAGCTGCAGGGCTTCCTGGAGGCAGCCCGGAGCCGGGATGCCGAGGTGGACAGCATCAAGGCGGTGTACGCCAAGGAGGCATCCCTCAAAAACCTGGAGGAGAAGATTCGTCACCGAGAGCAGGAGTCTGGCTCCAGCCAGGACCTCTACCAGGAGAAGCTGAAGGAGGCCCAGATGCTGAGCGTGGAAGTGGAGCGGCTGGAGCAGAAGTGCCGGGAGCAGCAGAACACCATCACAGGGCTGGAGAAAGCCGTGGCTGAAGGCCGGGCTGCCGCGTCCCAGCAGCAGCAGGCAGAACTGGAGGCGTCACGGAGGGAAGCGGCGCAGCACCGGGAGACAGCAGCAGAGCTGCAGAAGCAACTGGAGGCCTCACGCTCAGCCCAGGCCCTGCAGGATGGCAACCTGGAGAGCCTGAGGAAGGAGCTGCAGGACAAGAGCAAGGAGCTCGCCCAGAGCAAAACGGCTGTGGCTGCTGCCGAGAAGGAGCTGGCGTCCCTGCGTGCTGCAGCGCAGGAGAAGGGCCACCTGGAGGAGGGCTGGAAGGAGCAGCTGTCGCAGTGCATCCAGGAGCTGGAGAGGAAGAACAGCCTGCTGGGCAGCCTGGAGCACGAGGTGTCCATCCTGCACCGGCAGCTCACCGAGAAGGAGGGCGAGAGCAAGGAGCTGAAGCGGCTGATCATGGCCGAGTCGGAGAAGAGCAAGAAGCTGGAGGAGAGGCTGCGGGTGCTGCAGACCGAGATGGCCACGGCTGCATCGCGGGCGGCCCGAGCGCTGCTCGCTGATGAAGGTGGAGGTGCAGAGATGCCAGGAGGAGATGGAGAAGCAGCGGATGACCATCGAGGCACTGAAGAGGGACCGCCACTGCCAGAGCGAGCGCGAGGAGGAGCTGCGGCAGGAGGTGAAGGTCTGCCAGGACAAGTTCTTCCAGAAGGAGCAGCTCCTCTCCTCCCTGCAGCAGGAGCTGGGCAGTGCCCAGGCGTTGGCCGGAGAGGTGGTGCCGCTGAAACACCTCTGCCAGCAGCTGCAAGCCGAGCGTGCCTCGCTGGAGAGCAAGCACCGCGAGGACCTGGAGCAGAGGGCGAAGGCCACCAATGCGCTGCAGGCGGAGCTGGCCCGGGCCAGGCTGGAGGTGGCCGAGCTGCCGGCCCTGCGTGACAGAGCAGCTGAGCAGGAGCGTGCGCTGCAGCGGCTGCAGAAGGAGGCAGCGAGCTCCAGCGAGAGGCTGGCAGCCCTACAAGCAGCCAACAGCCGGCTGGCTGAGGAGAACCGTGCGCTGAATGAGAGCGTGAGCCGCGGGCAGCAGCGCCTGGATGCTGAGCTGGGGCAGGTGAGGGAGAAGCACACACGGGAACTGGAGTGCGTGAGGCTGGAGGCGGAGAAGGCGATGGCCAACAGCAGGCAGGAGGCCGAGGAGGCGGCCAGGAAGCTGGAGGCGATGAGCAATAAGTATGAAAACGCCAAGGTGAAGGTGCTGGAGGAGAGGCAGAAGTTCCAGGAGGAGAGGCAGAAGCTGATGGCGCAGGTAGGGGCTGGCGGAGGCTCTGCGGTGCGGGTGCACAACGTGGGTTTTGGGGCAGAGCAATGGGGATGGGGCTGTGCCATGGGGGGGGAGCACGTGGGCTCTGTTTCTGTGTCACTCTGTGTCACTCTGTGTCACTCTGTGTCACTCGCTTCTGCTGGCTCTGCCCAGGGCTTCCCACTGAGTTGGTTGCCCATGAGCTTCCCAAAAGCCCTCAGAGCCGGGGCTCTGCTCCCACCCCATCCCCATTCCTAAGCCAGGGGCTGTCTTACGGCCCAGGTTCACCAACCCCAGGTGTCTTTGCTCCCACCCCATCCCTGTTCCTAAGCAGGGGGGTTATCTTAAGGCCCAACATTCATTAAGGCACAGGGGAAGCCCCGATTTCATCACAACCCTACAAACCCTTCCCTTGGACCCCATGGGATGGGAGCTGGGGGGCTGCACACCTGCAGGGAGCAGTGCCCTGCGCATGCCATGTGTTCACCCTTTCCTTTTTGCTTGCCACAGGTGGAGCAGCTAGAGGTATTTCAGAAAGAACAAGCAAAGCAGGTAACACACATGGAGTGTCAGCTGCTTAAACGGTGACGGCGCGCGGCCCCATCCGCCTGCCAGCAGAGCTGCTGCCTCCTTACCCACTGATGGCAGCGGGGTGTTCCCAGCTCCAGGTCTCTGGGCTCTCATGTTCACCCCACGGGGAGGAGGAACAGTTTCCCACCCTTCCACCCTCACGCATTGAGCTGGAGGCGTTGGATTGCGGGTGTTCTTTTTATTTGATTTGATTTGATTTTGTAACGCAGCACTTGATCTCAGAGCCAACCTCTGGGGAACTGCTGCTGCTCGAGCAGACGTGGCCAACGTGGGGCTGGTCCTCACGGGGTCACCCCCATCCCCTGCCCCACCTTGTGGGGACAAAGCCCCCATCCCTGTCCCCAGCCTAGAGGTTTCGCAGGATGCTCCCTCGTCCCTGGGGAGGTGACGGCCCCTGGGGCAACGCGCTGAACTTTGGCACGGCAAAACCATTTGGGGCTGAGCCTCCTCCCGCTGCTTGATCCCACTGTGGACAGTTGGCGCTGGAGACGGCTGCGTCGGCCACGGGTGTGCGAGGGGATGGCCAGGGGAAGGGGGCAACAGAGTTTTCCTTCCCTGCCTGCTGCCTTCGGGTGACCAACCTGTGCCCTGCCAGGTGGAGGAGCTGAACAAGAAGCTGGCACAGCATGAGAAGGCCACGCGGAGCCAGCAGCAGAGAGTTAAGGTGGGTAGGGGCAGCTGGGGCAGCTCTGCTGTGGAGCTGGGGGGGGGTCTGATCCGATTCCTTCCATGCAGGTGCTGGAAGGAGAGCTGCAGAGCGAGGCCACGCGCCAGCAGGAGAGGATGGCTGAGTTGCAGGAGCAGCTGGCACAGAAAGAGCAGGCGGCTGAGCACTACAAAGCCCAGGTGAGCCGCTGCAAGCCATCGCCATCCCTGTGCTCAGTGGGGGAACCTCGACGGGCTGCTGATTTTTTCCTTCACCTTCTGCTTCTTAGATGGAAAAGGCAAAAACTCACTACGACGCAAAGAAGCAGCAGAACCAGGACCTGGCAGAGAAGCTGAAGGCCATGGAGCAGCTGCAGAAGGAGAACGCAGAGCTGAGGACGGAGTCGGAGCGCTTGGCCAAGGAGCTGCAGCAGAGCGTGCTGCAGGCCAAGGAGGCCGAGCTGAGCTGCAGGGAGCTGAGCGGGCAGGTCCGCAGTCTGGAGGCACAGGTAGGCACAACCCAACTCTCTGCCTTCCTCCTTCCTCTTCCTCGCTCTAAGAGTTGACCCACCTCTCCCTGCTTTCCCCCCAGCTGGAGTTTGCCGACCAGCAGCTTCGGGAGCTCGGCAAGTTGCCGGCCCCCAAGGCCACGCTGAAGGAACCGGAGAGCTTCCGCCAAAACCCCTCCGACCTCAGCACCGACAGCCTGGACCTCAGCCTGGACGAGGGGCAGCCACTCAACTCCACCAGGTACGGTGCTGCCTTGTGGCCTCGTGCAGCCCCCAGCCCCGCTTTGCCCCCCAGCCCCACGCTCAGCCCTCGTGCCCCATCCTGCAGGAAAGCCACCCGCTCGCACTCGGACGGCTCAGCCGTGCCAGATGGCGCAGAGCCACGCACGTCACAGCGGCTGCCACGCAAGGTGGAGTCCTTGGAGAGCCTCTACTTCACACCCATCGCCAGCCGCACGCAGCCCAAGCTGGAGAGCAGCGTGGGTTCTCTGGGCGACGTCTCGCTGGAGTCGGGCTGCAGGACGCGCTCGGGGCGCCGCCGCACCACGCAGATCATCAACATCACCATGACCAAGGTGAGCGGGGCCGAGCCAAACGCTGGGCTGGGGGTCTGCTGCATCACCTCACCCTTCCCCTCTTCCTTCTGCCAGAAAGAGACCGCCACGGAGGAGCCGGGCGGCGCGGACGCGTCCTTCAGCAGCATCCTCTCCGAGCAGCCCCAGAAAGCCGCCCCGGCGCGTTCCCGGCTGCGCTCTGCACGCTCCCTGGCCAGCTTCTCCTCGCAGGACTCCCTGACCAAGCTGGACACCTCCTCCCCTCAGGAGCCATCAGGCCACGCTGCACTGCTCAGCCTCCCCGGCTACCGGCCGGCCACACGCAGCGCCCTGCGACGCTCTCAGGCGGGCAGCAGCTCCAGCTTGGGTGAGCGGGGCCGGCTGGGTGCAGAGCTGTATCCTGGTCTAAACGCGGGGCTGCCCCTCTCCAACTCTCCCTATTTTGCTTTCAGGTCGCAGCAGCATCTACTTGGGGACGTGTCAGGACGAACCGGAGCAGCTGGACGATTGGAACCGCATCGCCGAGCTGCAGCAGCGCAACCGCGCCTGCCCGCCGCACCTCAAGACCTGCTACCCTCTGGAGAGCCGGGTAACGGGGGGGCACCCAGCCACCCCATCCCACCGCACCCAGCTGCGTGCAGCCCCTGACTCCCGCTCTTCCCCCCCACCCCTGCAGCCTTCTGACTTGCTGGGCACCATCACGGATGACGAGATGAAGACGGGCGACCCGACAGAGACGCTGCGGCGCGCCAGCATGCAGCCCTCGCAGATCGCCGAGGGGACGGCCGCCCGCCGCGGCACGCTGGGAGCGGGGTGGGCTCCCGGTGGCATCACCACCAGGCAGCAGCGCAAACGGCTCTCAGATGAATCCCACCAGGGCCCCGAAACCCCTGAGGTGAGCGGAGACCCCTCGACCACCCCAAAGATCGGGGTGCAAAGCGCTGGATGCTGCTGGCCATGGAGACTCCCCTGGTGCAGCTCCGAGCCCTTCTGACTTTCCCCTCTCCCATCCCAGCTCTGCCCCCCCGGTTGCGATCCCACTTCCCAGCTGAACGTCCCCACTCATCCTCTCTCTTGCTTCTCTTCCCAGTCCAAGAAGCCTGTCAGCTGCTTCCCACGTCCCCAGACCCCCCGGGAGCGGCGCAGCTCCCACCTCAGCCGGCGGAGCGAGCAGCAGGCGCCCAGCAAGCAGGTGGGCGGCTCAGAGGGACTTTGGGAAGGAGAGCCAGAGCTCCCTGGCCCATCCCGAGCCCCTCGCCATTCTTCCTCTTCCTCCCAGCCTGAACGGCGCCAGTCGATGGCCTTCAGCATCCTCAACACCCCCAAGAAGCTGGGGAACAGCCTGCTGCGCCGAGCTGCCAACAGGAAAACCACCCCCAAGAACTCCCCCCGCGGCACGGCGCGCCGCTCGCCCCGCATCGCCTCCGCCAAGTCGCCCAAGGGCAAGGTGGGCAACTTAGGGGGCACCTCCTGAGCCCCCTTTGCGGGGTGGCCATCCCTCACCCCCCTCCTCTCTCTTGCAGGCCGGCCGCAGAGCGCTGAAGGACACCAAGTTCTGAGGTTTCCCAGCCTGTCTCCTCGCTCCTCCTTGCTGCCTCCCAGCTCAGCGCCACCAAAGGGACTCGGGACCGCTGTGGGGCACGCGGGGCAGAGGGAATGCGATGGTGCCATCAGTCCCCGAGGGACCCTGGCTCCCTGCTGCCCTCGTGGAGGGGGGGAGGAGACCTTTTTAAAAGTGTTTCTACTTGTAAATAAATTGTATTTTTCTCCTGCTGTTGGAGTCCTGTTTCTACAGGCAGGAGCAGCGCCGTGGGTTCAAGGAGTTCAAGCTTTTGTGCGAGGGTTTGGTGACTGGTTCTCACTAAACCACGTGGTGACCGTTGGATGGTTGGACTGGATGAGCTTGTAGGTCTTTTCCAAGCTTGGTGTTTCTGTACTGCCCCCAGCACCAGGGCCAGGAGCAGCTTGATTCAGTACCGTGGGCTTCGTGCCACGCTTTGCCCTGTCTTCTTCCCCCCACTCCTCCTCCCCCTGGTGCCCACCCCATCCCCTCCAGGCAATGCTGCACCCACAGCACTTCTCTTTTCTCTCCTTTGTTTTATTTCTCTCTCAACTCCTCCCATCTCCAGGAGCTGCAGCCTGCCTTAAAACTCCACCCGCAGGGCCACCATCAGCCCCACTTTCCCTACACTCCACACTGTGTCACTGGGAGGGAGGTGATCACCCCCCCCCGTAGTCAGATGCTCACATTTACTGGTCCCAGTTCACATTGCTGAGTGGTGCAGTGATGGGAGCAGCAGCAACGTGGCTTCTTCCTTCAGCCCCCTGGCCCTGCTGCCTCCTCTCCTGCGCTGAGCTCGTGCCACGTAGGGCAGAATTGAACGAGCACCACAAACCAGAGCCCCAGAGCACAGTGGGGCCGAGTCTCTCTGCAGATCATTGCTTGTTGGAGGGGTCCATCACTCCCCACAGGTGCTGCAGTGCTGCTCCACCTCTGCTGAGCTGAAGCAGAGCCCGCAGATGGGGCACAGCACCGGGCTGCTGGCAGAGGAAAGCAGCTCCACCTCGGGGTCGGATTCTTCCTCACCGCAGCGGGAGGCGTGAGCGGGGAGCAGCGCTGTGCTGAAGGAACCTGTGGGGAGGAGGTCATGGCACAGCTTTGGGCTGAGCCCCCATCGCTGCTCCGTGCTCGTGCCCACCTCTCCAAGCACCCACCTGAGCAAATAGGGCACAGAGCCATCTCCTCACCGCTGCTCTCCCCTCTGCTCGCGTTGCGGCCCTGCGTTCTCGCTCTCTTTCCTAGCCCAGGATTCCTGGTGAGAGGCTGAGGGGACCTGGGTGGTGGAGGGGTTGTGGGGGTGAGGATGTGCAGGGAAGCAAGAGAGGGAGCTGCTGGATCCCAAGCACATCGGGTGCAGGGAAGGGAGCAGCTCTGAAGGATTCAGAGCAGCAAAATCAGAGTGAGGGTGGGAGGAGCAGAGCGACGCAGAGATCCATTACCTGCCCACAGCTCTGCCAGCTCTCTGCCTGCTGCCCGACTGCCTGTGGGCGCGCTTGGGGGCTGCTGGGACTTCCAATGCTGCACCTGCAGGAGAGCAAGAAGAGATCCTTCCTTCGTACATGACCTCCACCATTTTCTCAAGACACGTCCTACCCTGCCCGGCTGAACCCTGGCTGCCAGGAGAGCCAGGATCCCTCCTCCAGATCCACAGATCCCCTCGCCTGAGCTCTCAGCGGGGCACAGGGCTGAGGCCCTCACTCACCCCGTGCTGCAGGCTGTCCCTGCTCTGCGCTGCTCCCCGGGTGGCTGGCAATAATTCGGGGTGGAGGCCTCACGGCACGGCTCTGCGCTGCTGACAGCACCATGCGTGCCGGGCGGCTGAGACGTGCTGGGCTCCAGGCATGGGATGCAGCACTGGGCTCCAGCTGCTGCAAGCTGCTCTTCAGCTGCTCTTCCTCCTGGGAGCTCCTGGGGACAGAGAATCGTTGACCCCACTTCCCTGTACCCCCCAGGGCTGGGGGACACCTCTGATACAGGGAGGGATGCGGGCACAGAGAACTCAGAGCCCAGATCCCCGCAAATGCTGACTCAGAGCGAGGCAAAGCAGACCCCCATGATCACCCCACATCCATCCTTCAGCCCCACACCCCGACCCCAACCCCAGGGCTACTCACAGGCGCGCTTCTGCAGAGGGAATCCGGCACAAGGAGGCAGGGTTGGAGCGCTGGGGGCTGCCCACGATCTCAGCGTCCTCCTGCAGGACGAGGCAACATCCCAACGTCTGCTCTGTGCTCCCCACTGCTGTGGGGCTGGAAAAGGAGCCCCGGTCCCACGTCAACCTACCGCTGCGGGGTGGCACAGCTCGGGCTCCAGCAATGTGCGCACGCGGACGAAGCAGAGCCCAAACTGCCCGCGGTGACGGAAGGGTTGGCTGCAGGTGAGCCGCAGGCGGTCCCACTTCTGCCCCGCTGCCAGCTCCAGGAAATCTGCTGTGGGGTCGTTGGAGGGCACAGGGCTATGGGGCAGCCCCATGCAACCTCTCCGCTCAACCTCTCAGAGAGGACAGGTTCAACTTTACCTTCTTTAAACATGCGGACGCCGCAGCGGTTGCGGTCCAGCTTGGAGTCGGCCGGTGTCATCAGCGTGACGCTGGGCACCAGGGTGAGGTAGGGGCGGTCAAGAGGCCACGAGGAGCGACCCACCTCGATCTGCAGGAAGGCGCAGCCCCAGTTCCCTGAATAAAAGCCCAGGGAATGAAATTCAGGGCTTGAGGAGCAACCCACTGCTCCTCCCAGGGCTTGAAGCACGTCTGCTGTGCAATCCTGACCCACCACGAGCATCAACCCTTCACTGCAGCCCTTGCAAAGGGCACGAGAGGAGGATGCTCGTCCCCACCCAACAGCCTGAGCCCCCCATCCTCATACCGACGTCGATGTAGCCGATGGGGACGGCTCTCTCCAGCTGTAGCTCCACCCTAAGCTGCCGGCTGCGCTCCTGGGGGCAGCTGAGCCAGGGCCGACGGCCATCGGGGGACAGGAGGTTCTCCACTGGGTACCGGGGGTCCTGCAGGAGGGAGAAACAGCACAGTGCTGCTCAGCTCCATGCCCTCATGGGATGGAATGACACACGGATTGCTCCATGCCCCCCACAACAGCCTGCAGGCACAGACCTGGGAGGAGAAGGACACGATGTGGCTGATCTTCACCGGTGCCATCTGGTGCCGTCCTGCAGGGTCAGCTTGTGGGGCTGGAAGGGAAAAGCAGCAGTGGGTGGGAGCTGTGCCCCCCCGCTGAATCCCAGCCTCGTTCAACACTCAGCGTGCCCCATTTCCATCCCCCAGCCCTCTCCGGCCCCACTCAGCCCTCAATTCCACCCCACAATCCCCCTATCCCACTCCCCCAGCCCCATTCCACCCCAAACACCCCTCATTCCACCCCAAGCCCTACTCACACCCCACAGCTCCTCAAGGCCCACACCACAAGCAGCCCCCCAGCCCCGCCCCCTATTCGCACCCCACAACTCCCCATCCCATCCCATCCCGCCCCCGGCCCCACTCAGCCCCCAGCGCCCCACAGCCGTGCATCCTATATCCTGCACACCCCCAGCCCCACATCACAGCCCCTTCACCCCCAACCCCCTCCAGGCCCCTCCGCACAACTCCCACCTGAATCTCCCGCCTAAACTACACGGCTCCTGACCCTTAACCTCTGACCCCGCGACTCACTTCCGGTTCCGGCCCCGTCCCAGGCATCCCCAAAGACTCCGTCCTCTTCCCGCTTCCTGTTTCCGCTCGGGCCCTCCCATTGGACACGAAGGCCAGCTTCCGGTTCCGGTTTCCGCCCATACTCAAGCCCTCCCCGCATACCCTGCCGCGGTGCACGATGGGATATGGAGTCCTTCGGCAGCGCTGCAGCACCACCTCTCGGGGAAGGGACCGTCCGCCGTGTGCGTTCCCTACGGAGAAACGTGAGAGCATCGCGCTGCCAGCACGGCCGTGCGCCTCTCACCGGGAGCGGAAATGAGCCACGGTCCCCGATTCTGACAGCGCGAAGCAGCGCTTCTGACAGCCGTTCCGCCCCCTCTCGCTGCTGATTGGCCGCCGGCCGAGCGCCGAGCGCAGCGATTGGAAGGAAGCCCGGCGAGGTGGGCGGTGATTGGACGAAGGCGGCGGAAGGAGCTGGCGGGAGGTGGGGGGGGGGCAGCAAGATGGCGGCCGTGCTGGAGGTGGAGGTTGGCGGCCCAGGAGAGCGCGAGGCGGAGGAGGTGGGGGCTCAGGAAGGGCTGGGAGGACCTGGGAGGGTCATAGGGCCTATGGGGACCCGTTGGGTGGCAGGACTGAGGGGGACGCTGAGGAACGGCGGCTGTGGGGTGGCCCTCGGGGGGTCTGCGGGGGTCCCGCGGTTACCTTGGGGCCGAGGTGCGAAGCTGCAGAGCGAAGGAGCCTTCAGAGAGCTGTGAGAGGAGGGCAGTGCCCTCCTGTGCGATCGGTGCCACGGGCGCTGATGGGGTAGAGGTGCTGTGGGAGGGCGGGAGCTGTGGGTTTCCCCAGAAAATTGGGGCTTTGAGTCAAGGGTCTCAGATGTTGGGGCTGCGCTGGGCTCTGGGGGCTGCGCTGGGCTCTGGGGGGGCTGCGCTGGGCTCTGGGGGCTGCGCTGGGCTCTGGGGGCTGCGCTGGGCTCTGGGGTTTGTGCTGGGCTCGGGGGATTCTCCGTGTGCTGAGCAGATCAACAGGGTGAGAGGGGAGGGCCTCAGTTTGTGCCATGGAGAGTCAAGGCGGGCATTTTGGATAACTTCTTCTTCCTAAGAGCGGCCAGGCGTTGCAAGAGGCTGCCCAGGGCAATGGGGGCAGCTCTGTCCCTGGAAGTTTTTATGAGCCATGTGAACGTGGCACTGAGAAATGTGGTTTAGTGCAAAGGCAGAAGACGCTGAGTGCTGCTGAGCAGAGCCAGCTCCATCCTTCTGACTCCTGCCATTCAGATACTGACCAGCATCCATCAGATCCCATCTCATCCTTCTCTCCCCCAGGTGCTCAACCCTGGGGCGCTCAGCTTGTCCCCATCAGGAGCTGCTCCAGGCCCCCAGCATCTCCTCACCCTTACTGGGCTCTCCCCAGCAATTCTCTGTCTGCCTGGAGCTGGGGAGCCCAGCACTGGGTGCAGCACTCCAGGTGCGGCCCCCCACCACCCTAGGGCAGAACAAAAAGGAGGAGAACCTCCTTGCTCTGCTGGCCAAGCTCTGTGCACTGCCCTCCAGGGAACCATTGGCCTTCTTGGCCACCATGACAAACTGCTGCCTCACAGGTCAGCCTGTGGTCAACTGTTGACCAAACCTTGGCCAACCAGGACGTCACTGTCCCTCTTGGCCATGGGGACACGCTGCTGCTTTGTGGTCACCCTGTTGGCCCCCAGATCCTTCTCCACACAGCTGCTTTCCCTGAGCTGTGGTCCTCAGGAAGGAGATTCCTGTCCTGCATCGAGCAGAGTTGGATGCTCGCCCCGTCCTGCAGCCTTGGAGCTCTTTGGTGCTGCTGCTGCGTTGTGGAGCACCGGTTGTGGCCCTTCCCCAGAGGGAGGTGGTGGTTCCCTGAGCTGAGCATCGGGTCTGTGGTGGCTTTGGGGAATAGCACAGGAGTTTCCTTCCGAGCCCACAGTGCTGTGTGTGGGGAGAGGATGGGGGCAGAGCTCTATATCCAGGGTGCATTCCCCACGCCGTCCCAGCAGCTGCACCCAGCACAGGGTCGTAGCGTTGGCCAGGTGCTGGTGTTTTTATTCTGAACTGGAAAGTTGGGTTGGAGCCTTGGGATTGCTGGGTCAGTTTGGGGTGAGATTTGCCAGGATTGGGGCTGTCAGGAGCCCACACACACCTGTAAGAGGCTGTGATTTCATAGAACCTCTGGCTTGCAGGGAGTTAGAATCCTACAGTATCCCAAATTGGAAGGGACCCACGAGGATCATCAGATCCGACTCGAGTTGAGCGTTTTGTTTCCATCTGTTTCCTTCTCACAGAATCACAGAACGGCCTGGGTTGCAAAGGAGCACAGCGCTCATCCAGCTCCAACCCCCTGCTGTGTGCAGGATCACCAACCAGCAGCCCAGGCTGCCCAGAGCCACGTCCAGCCCGGCCTTGAATGCCTGCAGGGATGGGGCATCCACAACATGAGAGCGATTGCTGTGCTGACAGCAGGCTGCACAGCTTGTTAGAGGCAGAGCAGTGACTCTTTCAGCAGGTCAGGAAGCTCAGAGGAGAGCCCTGGCATCTCACAGATCTGCATCCTTCACCTGCAGAGACCGCATCTCCCGTGGCTGTTGCTTGGGGACGAGGTGCTGC
This sequence comes from Lagopus muta, assembly GCF_023343835.1. Classification (NCBI taxonomy): domain Eukaryota; kingdom Metazoa; phylum Chordata; class Aves; order Galliformes; family Phasianidae; genus Lagopus; species Lagopus muta. The sequence continues at coordinate 192,331,231 of NC_064433.1, read as the reverse complement.
TGCTGGCATCTTGCTGTGGGCTGTGCCTTTTCCTGCCTGGGGACAATTAGGACAATTAAGGAGCAGAAGGGAAGCGTGGCACCTGAGCCCAGAGCTGTGTGCTGTAGCCCTGGGGACAAAGGTTGGAGCTGTGCCCTGATAGCCTGATAGCAGAGTCCTTGCCGTGACTTCTCACAGCCGTCTGAGCGCTGAGGTGCAGGGAGGTGACCTGGTGCTTTGGTTTTAAGGCAGAGGTTGAAAAAGCCCTGTGAGGAAGGTGGAAGGCAGAGCCAGAGGTTTCCCCCCTTTCCAAGTCCTGGGCTCAGAAGTTTCCTCCTCGTATTTCAGAAGCGTCCCTGAGGTCTCAGGCAGAAGCTTTGCCATTTGCTGCTACCTGCAGGGATTGAGTTTCTGTGAGCTGTGTGCAGCTCCTGCAGCACGCTCGTGTGTTTGGGGACATAAGGACAGCAAAGCAGCCAACCCTCGAGATTGCCATCGCTGCTCCAACGTTGCTGTTGTATTTTTTGTCTCCTTAGGTCGACCTTTCACACCTGTCCCCAGAAGAGAGATGGAGGTGAGTTTGTGCTGGGAGCAGAGCTGAGAGCGCAGAGGAAGCCTTCAGCCTTCACCCACGTGGTGCTTTTTGCTGGAGGGGAGCAGGGGGCCTCTTTTAGAAGGCAGTGCTAATGTTTGACCTTCAGAATGCTCGCTGCTTATCCCACCTTCTCTCTTGGCCGAGCCAACTTTGGGCAGACGCTTGCTGAGAAGCCCGCTGGGGCTCATCTGCTCTCACTATCAACTTCTTGACGGTTCCTGGAGATCAGAGAATTGGCCTTGCCTGTTGGATTGGGATTTCTTTCCTAACCAGACCCCTCTTTTTGGCTTTAAGACCGTGGATTCAGGCTGTTGCACGCCCTCATTCCGCCCTGGCTTGCGGCCAGGCAGCGCTGCATGCAGGAAACCACAGGTGTCAGCAGAGAACAGCTCTGTGGCCATCACTTGTCGCGGGTTGCACGGAGCTGGGGTTGCCTAGGCTGCAGCTGGGCTGGGCTGGCTGATCTTTAAGATCCACGGAGCGACTTGCAGAGCTGCCCTTCTCCCTTTTCCCAGCAATGCGGGCAGCCCTGCCGTGCTCTTCGCCTGCTCTGTGCCCTCCTGCTCTTTATCTGCCTCCTCCCTCTTGCTGCAGGGTGGAACACGCACTGATGCACGCCAAGCACCGTGGCCACGAGGCCATGCACGCCGAAATGGTGCTCATCCTCATCGCCACGCTGGTGGTGGCGCAGCTCCTGCTGGTTCAGTGGAAGCAGAGGCACCCTCGCTCCTATAATGTAAGTGTCAGCCAGGGCTTTGATGTGGTGCTTTAGCAGCAGGGTCAGAAATGGGGCTGATTTCACGTGCTGCTTTCGAGGAGATGCAGAGAGGCATCAGGGCTGTGCCTGGAGCAGGGAAGCAAACCTCATGGCTTCCTTACCGCGTTTCCAAGCGGTGCCTGGAGCCCTGTGTGAAACGTAAACCCGGCCTGTCCTCCTGTTGTCCTCTATAAGAGCCCCAGGTGCTCACAGTCACCCTAATGTGCCTCTCCTCTGTTCCTGCAGATGGTCACCCTCTTCCAGATGTGGGTGGTGCCTCTGTATTTCACAATAAAACTCTACTGGTGGCGGTTCCTGGTCGTCTGGCTGCTCTTCTCAGCAGTCACAGCTTTTGTCACCTTCAGGGCCACTCGGAAACCCCTGGTGCAGACGACACCCAGGTGAGTGGACGCAGCCGTGGGGAAAGCTCAGCCCCGGGGTGAGCACTGCAAGGAGTCCTTTCAGGTTTCACCGCCCCAAATCGTAGTCTGAAGTTTCTGCTTTGGGAATCCAAGGACTGGGAGCTGCCGTGGCAGAGGCAGATCTGTAGCTTGAATTCAATTCCCAACCTCTGATGCCACATGTTGTTGAAATCCCTAACTTGGAAATTAAAACGGTTCTGTTCATTCTGGGGGGGGAAATGGTCAGCAGCTTGTTTTGAATTCTTGCAGGCTGGTTTATAAGTGGTTTCTGCTAATATACAAGATGAGCTACGCCACTGGAATCGTGGGGTACATGGCTGTGATGTTCACCCTGTTTGGTCTGAACTTATTGTTCAGGTGAGCGGATCTTTTGGGTGTGAGTGCTGGGGGATGTGGCAAACCACGGGGAAACGGGGTCAAAGCCAACTGCTGAATGGGGCAGGAGGCCAAAGAGAGACTTCTGGGGTGTCCTTTCCCCATGGATGGGGTCGTGGTGAGATGCTGATGGGGAGCTGTGCTTCCAGCTGCTGGCAGCTCCCTCCTGCTCCGTGCCTGTCCAGCCTGGGGGCAGTAGTGAGGTGTTCTTTGCTTCTCCAATAAACCTGCAGCTCAGGTCTGGCGGTAGCAACGGGCCTTATCCCAAGCCAGCTTTCATTTCAGAGAGGTTAATTTCTTCTTGACTAATGAACAGAGCTGGCAGCAGCCAACAGGGACGTGGAACTGTAAAGTGAGGGCTTCTTTGGAGAGGATGTGCCTAACCCTAACCCTGCAGCAAAGCTCTTGGTGTCGTGTGTTGTAGAATCAAACCAGAAGACGCGATGGACTTTGGCATCTCTCTCCTCTTCTATGGTCTTTACTATGGGGTCCTGGAACGGGACTTTGCAGAGATGTGTGCAGACTACATGGCCTCCACCATTGGGGTGAGTGAGGGCCACCCCGATAACAGGTTCTGGGATCAAGCTGCTTGCAGCAGGAACTTTTCCCTCCCCAAAATGGGAAGGTGTATCGAAATCCACCTGAGCCTTTAAAATCTCTGGTGCTGAAATGTGGTCATTTCTGGGGCCGTGTCCTAGGTGCATCAATTCTTTATCTGTAGCCACAATTCCCTGTGGCTTGTGCCCTCTGCAGCTTGTGGTGCGGACAGGGCCTGTGTTCCTGCAGTGGTGGCCTAAAATACAACACAAAGCAAAAACTGAATGAGGGCACCTGTGGGGTGAATCGCATCCCTCCTTTGCAACAGTCCTTTAGGGCTCTGAGAGCTCTGCATCCTTCCCCTCCTGCTCTCCAGGCTCACTGCTTTGCTTGCTGGACGTTCTGTTTGTCTGTAGGACTCAATCCTGTGGAGAAGGACCCAGGGGTCCTCCAAGAAGGCCAGTGGTGTCTTGGTTGGCCAGCAGTTGAGCACAGGCTGAACATGAGGCAGCAGTGAGTCCTGGTGGCCAAGAAGGCCAATGGTGTCCTGGTTGGCCAAGGGTTTGCCAATGATTGACCATGAGGCAGCAGTATGACCTGAAGGCCAAGGTGGCCAATGGAGTCTTGGTTGGCCAACAGTTGACCACAGGCTGACCAGGAGGCAGCAGTATTTATCCTAGAGGCCAAGAAGGCCAATGTTGTCCTGGTTGGCCATGATACAGCAATCCTGGTAGCCAAGAAAGCCAACAATGTCCTGATTGACCAAAGGTTGGCCAGCAGTTGAAAAAGGCTGATCATGAGGCAGCAGTGTTTCCTAGTGGCCAAGAAGGCCAACGCTGTCCTGGTTGGCCAACGGTTGACTACGATTCAGCAATGTCTCCTGGTAGCCAAGAAAGCCAATGCTGTCCTGCTTGGCCAATGGTTGACCGCAGGCTGACCGTGAGGCAACAGTTTGTCCTTGTGGCCAAGAAAGCCAATGGGGTGCATGGCACAGAACGCGGCCAACGAGGTGAGAATGATTCTCCTCCCCTCTGCTCTGCCTCGAGGAGGCCAAATCTGGAGCACCGCACCCAGCGCTGAGCTCCCCAGCTCCAGGCAGACGGGAAAACTGCTGTAGTCCTTTCCCAGACGGTTCTATCAAAAGGTTTTTCAGCCCCAAAAGCTCAGGCTCTGCCCCAGCCCTCCCTGACGCTTCGCTGTGTGCTTTGCTCAGTTCTACAGTGCTTCAGGGATGCCCACCAAGCACCTCTCCGACAGCGTCTGCGCCGTCTGCGGCCAGCAGATCTTCGTGGACGTCAACGAGGAGGGGATCATCGAGAACACTTACAGGCTCTCCTGCAACCACGTGTATCCTTCTCCTCCACAGCCTTATGAGAGCCCTGCAGCTTTCCCCATTAAAAAACGTGGCGTCCTGGGCTGCTCTGCTGATGTTGCAAATGGAAACAGACGACATCTCTGCCCCGCGTGGGCTTTCCACCACCTGCAGCTGTGCTGTCAGTTCCGAAAGTGGAAGTGGCTTTGGCTTTGTTCAGCTTTGCTGATTAGTTGGGTTTCTTGTTTCTTCTTTTTCTCCTGCTGGCTCTGACTCAAGGGGTGGAGATGGGAATGCGCTGTCACACTGTTTGCAGCCAGGTGCTTTCCCAGCTGCTCCAGGAGCGCTGCAGGCTGGCTTGGGAGTGCTTACAGCCGTGGGGCTGAGCTTGTGGCTGCTGGAGGAGGTGGGGCAGAGGTGTGGGGCTGCTCCAGTGGGTTCGTGTCGGCTGCTTTGTGGGTGAGGAGCCAGCCTTGCCTTCCCCAGACCTCGTGGTTCTGGTGATGTCTGTGTCACACAGCCCTGTGACTTGGGGTTTGCATTGGGCAAATCCCTCTGACGGCACTTGGCAACAGGCTGAGAAGTATTAAAGGAACTGGTGAGCTGGCAGAGTTGGGGCTTGTGATGCTCGCATGATTTGCAGAGGCGCTGTCTGGCCTCGCAGACCTTCCCCCACATGGGTTTCCCCGTGCCCCACTGCTGCCTCCTGCCCTCCCCTGGCTGCTCAGCGGGATCTCGCAGCCCTGCCTGCAGCTTCAACCCCTTGCTCTGTGCCTGGAAGGCTCTGGGCCTTCTAGGAAAGGTTTTGTCCTCACTCAGCACAGGCAACTTCCCATGCCCTGCATGCGGGGTCAGTTCCTCCCAGGAGGTTCCCCTTAACGCTGCTCTCCAGCTTCCACGAGTTCTGCATCCGTGGCTGGTGCATCGTGGGGAAGAAGCAGACGTGTCCATACTGCAAAGAGAAGGTGGACCTCAAGAGGATGTTCAGCAACCCGTATCCTTTCTCTGTGCAGCAGCAGCTGGGCTGACAGCGTGGGTTCAGCTCCCAGCCCTGCACGCTCTGATCCTGGAGCTGTGGAGCAGCCGTAGGAGCCAAGAAGCACAGAACCCTGAAATGGGTTGGGTTGGAAGGAGCTGTACCAGCCATCCACTTCCTGCCCCTGCTGTGTGTTGATGTCAGATAGTGCTGAGGTCAGGGCATCAGGCCACACAGCTGAGTGGCTTTGTGTGCAAAATGGAATGATAGAATGCTTTGGGTTGGAAGGGACCTTGAAGCTCACCCACTCCCAACCCCCTGCTGTAGGCAGGGACACCTCCCATAGCCCAGGCTGCTCACAGCCCCATCCAGCCCGGCCTTCAGTGCTTCCAGGGAGGAGAAATAGATCCGTGTTGCGTTGCCTGGCAGCTTCCCCTTACCTGCTGACCCAGAGCTTAGCTGAAACCCACCAACTTCAGACCGCTTTCGTGCTTCCTTCACTCGTTTGCACGCAGCTGGGAGCGACCTCACGTCATGTACGGGCAGCTGCTGGACTGGCTGCGCTACCTGGTGGCCTGGCAGCCCGTTATCATCGGCCTGGTGCAGGGCATCAACTACATCCTGGGCCTGGAATAAGGGCTGGCAGCTCCCCATCCCCACCACGGGCAACAGCACGGCGCCGGCCGCATCCGTCCATCCCCACAAGGGGGGGTTCGGCCACCCCTGGGGGAGGGGGGGGGGGAAGGAACGAAGCAGCACGGACTCAGTCCTCCTCCCGTCGGGGGATCCGGACCGGTTTTTAAACGAAACGATTCTTTTAATGAGAGTATTTAAAAACGACACACACACAAAAAGGAAACTTGCTGTGGCCGCCGATGAGAACGGATCGTCCCGGCGGCCGCGCAGCGCTGCGCTCGGGGCTGGATCTCCCAATCCTGCAGCTTTCGAAGGACTGGGGCTCATCTCCAGGTTATTCTGTGCTTGGAAAACGGCAGAACCCACCGAGGAAAGACACACGGCTGCCCTAAAACGCTTAACCTAAAAGCCCCGCTTTGATGCGAGGCGGGGGGAGGAAGGAGCCGATTCCGAGCCCGCTGCTTTTTGTACACCGTCTTTTCTACGTGTCCCCGTGCCGGGAGTGTGCTGCCCTCGGCCGGCGGGATCTGCGGTACACGGAGCCGTGGGGGCACCCACGGGAACCTCCGCACATCGGTTGCTCTTTAGCAGCGGATGGAAGGACGGAGGCGTGGGGCTGAGGAGCTCTGCTCTGCTTCCCCCGGTGCGTAGAAGCCCCGGGTTTCGTGGTCGGCGACGTGGTGGCGCTCCGGTGACTCTGAGCCGCGTGGCCGAGTCACACGGATGCCGTGATGGCCCACCTGCCCCCCATCGTTCCCATTTTAGGGGCGAAACCGATGGGATGGCGGCTGCGGTGCCATCAGAAAATCAATCGGTAATAAAACGTCTTCGAAAAGCAGCGGGCTGCCAGGGACCTCTCCGTTAATTAACGCTTCGTCGGGCCGAGGGATGGAAGAGGAAAAGGAGCGGGGGTTCCCCTCGCTGTCATCCCCGGCGATCGACGCTGCTCCCGGCTCTGTCGCGACTTTGGGGAGGTCCCCGCTTTACGGGAAAGGGAGAAGGAAGGGCAAAGCCGGTGACTCACCGCTCCCTGCCCATAAAACGGCGCCGTCCCGAGCGCTGCCGCACGATGGCTCCGTGCTCCCACCCCGACGGTACGGGCACGGCGTTCAGGGGATGGGATTTGGGCTATGGGGGGGTACGGGGGGGCTGCAGCCCGGAGCTCAGCCCCGTTTGTACCCGCAGTGCCCTCCAGCCGCCTGGTGCTGCCCCTGCTCTGCTGCGCCTTCGCCTCCTGCAGCGCAGGTAAGGGGAGAGCGTTATGGATTGGAGGAAGGGGGGGGGGGGGGGGGGTTGTAGGGTCTGGAGGCGGCTCCCGGCCCCCATCCCCCCCCCAACCCCTCACCCCACCCCGTCCCACAGCAGCCATGGCCCCGCAGCCCCCCCGCATCACCTGGCTGAGGATCCCGGCGCAGCCCCCCCAGATGGGTGAGTGACTGCGGAGGGGCTGATCTGAGCCCCCCCCCACCCCTTGGAGATGGGGGGGGAGAAAAGGGAATGATATCAGCAGCACCCCGCTACGGCTGAGAGCCGGAGGGGAGCGGACGGGATGCGGGGATCCCCGTGGGGGTGCGATGGGTGAAGTGGGGACGTTTTGCGGCTGTCCCCCGCTTTCCTTCCCCCCCACCCCCCCCAAGGTGTGAGCCCATCTCCCCTTCAACCCCATCCAGGCAGCAACGTGAGCGTCTCCTGCGAGGCTGAGAGCGCTCACCCGGAGCTGACGCTGCTCTACTGGTTGGCAAACGGGTCGTTCGTGGAGCAGCTGCAGCCCAACGTGCGCGAAGGGGCGGTGCGGTGAGCAGCTCAACCCCAACGCAAGCCCACCCTCCCCCTCCCCCCCTCCTCCATCACCACCCCGAACGAGGGGAGGGACGCGGGGCTGACGGAAGCCTTCGTCCCGCAGAGAGGAAGAGCGTGGTTCGCTGGTGATCCTCCGTCGGGATCTGCATTTCAACTCTTTCAGCTTCCAGGATCTGAGGACCAACTTCACCTGCATGCTGCTCAGCCCATTCGGCGTGGACGTGAGGGAGATGAAATGGGCTCCCCCCAGCGACGAGGGTGGGGAAACGGGCTGAGACCAAGCAGAACTCGTGACGGGTGTGAGCCCAACAGTGTGGGGCCGAGGGCTGCCCCATTGGATGCTGTGTGTGGGGCTCCTGGTGGGGCAGGGGGGCTTCATTAAAGTGACTGCCTGGTGAGCTGCGTGCGCAGGGCTGGTAAATAAATGCAATAAAAGCAATGCTTTCATTATTTGGGAAGAGCCTTGGACCGTTCCCTGCTGCTGTTTCACATCCAACAGCGGCACCGAAAGCATCAGGAGCAGAAAAGCAGCATCTGCAGTTTCCATGAGATGCGTTGGCACGTCGCTGCCCTGCTGTCCACGTGCAGGGGAGCAGTGGGAAGGCGTAGAGCTCAGGGCTCTCTCATGTCCACCAGGACTGCGGCTATCAGGAGGAGCACAGCCAAAGAAAGAGCAATAGATGCCCTGCTGTTGAAGGTATGGCAGCAAAGCAGATGCCTGAACTGAACACAGCGCCAGTGCCGCGTTGTTTGGGCTGCCCCCACCATAATTTGGAGGTTCACAGTGACGGTGACTGCAAGCCTTCATCCAACGACCACCAGAGACCCCAACCCCATTTATAGCACTCATGCTCAGGAGGCTGGCACAGTATGTGCATTGCTTCTCACAGCTCCGGCCCGTTTTCCTGGGATGCTGTGTGTACTTCAGCCTTTATATGCAGTCACTGCTGTTGTTGGTGTGTGAGGTCGGCTCCTCCAGTCCACCCAAGACAAAGCTGCTTGTCCACCTCTGCTGATCTTCACAGCCATAAGCAGCAGCGCTGTGACATGGCGGCAGCCCCCGCTCAGCCCCGGATAATTCCCAGCTGTCAGTAAGTCTTATCATCGAAAGCGCCTCATGCAGGCAGATTGGGGCCAAAACCAACACTGTTTTCTTTCACCCCATCACGCAGAGGCTCAAAGGTTGTTTGAAATTGATGCGTAAATGACCATCTAGGGTGGTGAGGAATGGGAATGGGAATGGGAATGGGAATGGGAATGGAACAGGAAGGGGAGGGGAGGGGAGGGGAGGGGAGGGGAGGGGAGGGGAGGGGAGGGGAGGTAAGGGAAGGGAAGGGAAGGGAAGGGAAGGGAAGGGAAGGGAAGGGAAGGGAAGGGAAGGGAAGGGAAGGGAAGGGAAGGGAAGGGAAGGGAAGGGAAGGGAAGGGAAGGGAAGGGAAGGGAAGGGAAGGGAAGGGAAGGGAAGGGAGAAAAAATGAAAGGAAAAGAAGAAGGGAAAGGAAAAAAGGAGAAGGGGAAAGAAAAGGGAAGAGAGAGGAGAGGAGAGGAGAGGAGAGGAGAGGAGAGGAGAGGAGAGGAGAGGAGAGGAGAGGAGAGGAGAGGAGAGGAGAGGAGAGGAGAGGAGAGAGAAATGTAAGCAAAGGGAATGAGGGCTAGGGGTTTGGGGGGATAAATGTTGCACAGTTGTACCGTGGATTTCTTGGGCTTGCTCAGAAGTGTTGCCCTCACCTGCCCCACTTGTCCTCGGTTGCAGTGGTTACAAAGAGCAGCACGCTGTGCAGGTTGAATAAAGCACGGAACCACGCACGGAACAAACATCAGCATTGCCTCAGCACAAAAGAGATCAAACGGGACACGTTTCACCCATGGGCCACCTGGGAGCCAGGAAAAGAGGTGAAGTCTGGATGTTTTGTGGTTTGGATGGGAACATGGGCTATTTTCTGTACGCCTTGGGCAATTTGGGTAACAACTCTACCATTATCATCGATCTTCATTGGCTGTGCAATGAGTGGAAAAAGGGAAACGTTTCTCTCACTTCTAAGAAAGGCAGAAAGGAAGACCTGGGGAACGACAGGCCGGCGAGCCTCACCTCTGTGCCTGGGAAGATGGTGGAGCAGATCCTCTAGGAGCTGTGTTAAGGCACATCTGAGACCAAGGGCGATTTGAGACAGCCAGCAGGGCTGCACCAAGGGCAGATGGTGCCTGACCGATGCGGTGGCCTTGAGATGGAGTGACGGCTTTGGTGGACGGGGGAAGGGAGAAGGATGTCATCTGCCTGGAGTTCTGCAAGGCCTCTGCCATGGTCCCTCACCACGTCCTTCTCTCTACATTGGGGAGGTGTGGATTTGAGGGATGGACTGTTGGATGGATTAGGAACTGGCTGGCTGGATGCAGCCATCGGGCTGCAGCCGGAATGCAGCCAATGTGTTCTGGGCTGCATTAAAAAGGGGCGGCCAGCAGGAGAGGGAGGTGATTGTCCCCCTCTATTGCTCTCTTGTGAGGCCCCATCTGCTCCTGTGGGTCCCCAGCACGGGAAGGACGTGGAGCTCTTGGAGCGGGTCCAGAGGAGGCACTGAGATGAGCAGAGGGCTGGAGCAGCTCTGCTGTGAGGAAAGGTTGAGGGAACTGGGCTTGTTTGGCTTGGAGAAGAGAAGGTTGCAGGGAGACCTCATGGTGGCCTTCCAGTACTTGAAGGGAGCGGATAAACAGGAGGGGGAATGGCTGTGTGTGAGGGTGGATGGTGATGGGACAAGGGGAATGGTTTTAAAGTGAGACAGGGGAGGTTTGGGTTGGATATGAGGAGGAAGTTTTTCAGCCAGAGGGCGGTGAGGCACTGGCACAGGTTGCCCAAGGAGGCTGTGGATGCCCCATCCCTGCAGGCATTCAAGGCCAGGCTGGATGTGGCTCTGGGCAGCCTGGGCTGCTGGTTGGTGACCTGCACACAGCAGGGCTTGGAGCTGGATGAGCGCTGTGCTCCTTTGCAACCCAGGCTGTTCTGTCATTCTATGATTCTATGATTTTATGATTCTATGATTTTATGATTTTATAACCATTCCAAGTACTTCTACCCACCCAAACAGCGACCAGCATCAACGTGGGTTATACGGTTTCCTTCCTTACATCATCCAGCAAAGAAGGTGGAGAAGTGGGCTGACACTGAACAGAACTCGTGATGAGCCCAACAGCGTGGGGCGATGGCTGCCCCACTGGATGCTGTGTGTGGGGGTCCTGGTGCCCCCCGCTCAGCTGTCTGTGGGGCAGAGGGTCTTCATTAAAGCAAGTGCCTGGTGAGCCGCGTGAGCAGGGCTGGGAGATGCAGTGAATACAAGTGATAGAAACAATGCTTTTATTTTTCTGGAGGAGCTCTGGATCATTCTCTGCCGCTGTTCCACATCCAACAGCGGCACCAAAATCGTCAGGAGCAGGAAAGCAGCATCTGCAGTTTCCATGAGATGTGTTGGCACGTTGCTGCCCTCCTGTCCATGTGCAGGGATGGTGTAGAGGTCAGGACTCTCCCACAGCTGCCAGGGCTGCGGCTGCCAGGATGAGCACCCAGAGGTGTGGGGATTCCATGGGGCTGCTCCTGCCTGGGGAGGATGGGGAGGGGCATTAATGGAAGTGGGGCTGCAAGAGGTGCCCAGCCTGGGCCAGGGGCTGCAGGCCGGGGGCTCCTCTTACCTGCACTGAAAGCACACGGCGAGCCACGTGAGCCGGGCTGGGAGGGCCGCGGCACAGACAGAGGCTCCCACTGCACTGCAACCCCAGCACAGAGCTGCCGGGCTGCAGCCATCAGCGGGGCCTGGCCTCAAGTTCCCCGTGGGCTCCCCGTTGGCCGAGCTCCCCACCTCCCCACGACCACAGCCTGCACAGCCTCCCCACGCTCCCAGTCCTCAGTCTCACAGATCCACCCAAGCTCCCCCTTCTGGAGCGCTGCAGCCCTTACCCTTCACGAACTCGCAGTTGTGGTTGCTCTTCATCCCCCGGGATTCGAGCTCGATTAAGTTTCCTTCCGTCATGTAGGTGATGTTGGTGACTTCAAACTGCTCGGCAGGTGGGATGAGGACTTCGTCCTCACCGGGGAATGCGGAGAAGTCCTTGATGGGCACACCATAGCAGGTCTGCACCAAGAAGAACGTGTCTTCACCAAAATCTTTAGCAACGCTCTGGCTGAAGGAAGTGGAGGTGAATTTGCCGAAGCGAACCACCTGGCCTTGCTGTGCTGTGAATCGGGTGCCATTGACACCGCGGAAGACGTTGTAGCATTGCTGGGTCTGGGATTCCCGCAGGGTCTGCAGGGCTCTGCTCAGGAGGAAATGCAGCGTCTTGAAGGGGTAGGAGCTCAGGTAGTGCTGCCGGGAGCTCCCAGCCGTGAGCGTGGCGTTGTTGAAGACGCGGTACAGATCCTCCTCCATCGTGTACGCCATCACGGCTATGGCCTGATCCCGTCCCAACACCACTGGGCTGGTGGCAGCACCCAATCGGCTCTGCCACAATTTGGTGGCAGAACGCCAGCCCTCAGCGTAGGTTCTGTTGTTGAACTCGGTGCGGTTCAGCTCTGGCAGCTCAGCCTCCATCAAGTCGATGCAGCCCTGGTACTGGTCATCAAAGGAGTTGGGGGCCGTGTCCATCGCCTCCTCCTTGATCTGGCTGTTCTTAATGCTGGCGGCCGATGCAGCAGTCCAGGTGCTGAGCAGCAGCACCCAGCCCAGGAGGACGTGCTCCATGTGCAGAAGGATGCAGGAGCCCAGCTCTGTGCAGCACTGCTCAGCAACGGCGCAGGGGCACAGGAGGGGGCAAAACTCAGTGTGCTCAGAATCACCCCGCTGCCTCCTCTGCCTGCTTCACTCTCTTCTCCTCCCTTCAGCACCACTTTTATCCTGTCCCACTCCCTTTCCCACTCCCTTTCCCGTAACCAGAAGTGAAAGGCACAGGGAGTGTTCCCATGTTGGCAGAGAAAACAAGGGAGCAGCAATTGGACCATTGACCTCTGCTTGTGGGACCACGGAAGGAAGGAAGGAAAGCCCCCAGCAAAGCCCTGAGTGCTCCCGTCCCAGCTCTGCGGATGGAGGGCAGCCCAGGACCCCGCATCTCAATGTCGGGGCCTGCAGCACCAGGCAGTGCAGCCACGGGGTTGTGGTGTTACCCTGCAGCAGCTCAGCCCCTTTGCTCACTGCCCCGTCCTTGGGGATGGGGGAGAGAATTGGGAAACAGCAGAAAAGAAGTTGAGCTCAACACCCATCAGTGGCTGCCCCATCACTGCAAGCATGTGCTGATTGCCATGGTGAGCCTGTGGGACGTGACATGATCCACCTCCAGGCCCCCCCATATTTATATGTCAGCCATCATCCTCCAGACAAATGGTCATTATCCCCTTGACTTGCTTAGTTGCCCTGTGTGCTTCACATTCATGATAACCTGTGCAATAGCATCCACGGCCAAGTCCACCCCTCGATCCCGAGCCCAGCCACAGGCACCCATCACCTCCTCCTCTGTTGACGTTCCAAAATCTCTGCCTTCATCCAGTCCACGATCATTTCCAAGATCCCTGCACAACGAGGGATTCCAACTTGAGCCCACTGTGTGATCACTGCAAGTCACTTCCTCCACACAACATCAGTGGCAGTTGGGTGAACTAATTCCTGTTCAATTGGGTGGAAGGCTTGCTGCTGCTCTCTTCTGAGCCACTTGATAATTGGAAGAATTATCGTTAGCACGGGGGTGGTCACACACTGGGACAGGTCTGTAGGTAGCAGTTGATGCTCCATGCCTGCAGTGCTCAGGAGGCATTGGGACGATGCCCTCAGTGCAGGGCTGTACATTCTGGTTAGCCCTGCAGTGCTGCTCTGAGGGGTCCATGGAGCCTTCCTTCCCTTCTCCATGCTGAACACCCCCAGCCCCCTCAGCCTTTCCCCACAGGAGAGCTGCTCCAGCCCTTGCAGCATCTCCACAACCTCCTCTGCTCCCATTCCAACACCTCCACGTCTTTCCTGTGACGGGACGCCCAGACCTGGGTGCAGTGCTCCAGATGGGGCCTCATGATGAAGGAGCAGAGGGACAATCCTTTACTCCTGCTGTGCCAAGCGCACCGCTCAGCTGGGCGTCATCAGCAAACTGCTGAGGCTGCACTCGATGCCCTCGTTGGTGTCACTGATGGAGATGTTGATGTTCCCAGGACGGAGCCCTTGGGGACACCGCTCAGCTCCGCCTCCAGCTGAACGCAGAGCCATTGACCACCACCCTCTGACCACGGCCATCCATCCAATTCCTTATCCACCGAATTGCCCACCCTTGAATCCCACAGCTCTCCACTTCAGAGATCAGGACATTTTCCTTCCTCCTCCCTCCAGAAGAACCTCCCCAAAGAGCACGGCCCGGACACCTTCTTCTCGCTGCAGACCTGCTATGGTGCGCCCGTCCACAGCTTCACCGCCCTCCCTGCTGAGCACAAAGTCCTCATCCCAGCTGCCAAGCAGTTCAAGGTCACCAGCATCACCTGTAACAAAGGCATCACCTCCATCACCAGGGGAACAGCAGCTCCTACAGCTGCCAGCTCATGAAGGGCACGGGCTGCAGCGCGGCGCTCCAGAATGGGGAGCTGGGATGGATGGGGGCCCGGCAGCTGCAGGAGAGCCCTGAGCTCTGCACTGCCCCTCCACAAGGACAGGAGGGCAGCAAGGCGCCTCATTGCATCGCATGGAAACTGCAGGCGCTGCTTCCCGCTGCTGACGCTTTTGGTGCCGCCGTCCAACGTGGAACGACAGTGGGTGAATCACGAGAGCAGCTTCTCTCTGTGAGAAGTGCCTTTGCACACTGATGAAGCACTTACCAGGTGGAAGACGGTGTGCCTGCATAAGGGCGAGCTGAGGGACAGAATGCAGAGTCCGCAGAAAATCTCAGGCAATCAACGATAAGAAAGAACAACAGAGGCCTTGTTGTTGAAGGTATGGCAGCAAAGCAGATGCCTGAACTGAACACAGCGCCAGTGCCGCGTTGTTTGGGCTGCCCCCACCAAAAGGTTGGAGGTTCACAGTGACGGTGCCTCATGCCACGAGCTTTGAGCCCCAACCAACACTGCTTCTCTGTCACCCCATCACGCAGTGACTCAAAGGTTGTTTGAAATTGATGTGTAAATGACCATCTAGGGTGGTGAGGAATGGGATGGAAAGGGGATGGAAAGGGAAGGGGATGAGAATGGAAGGGGCAGGGGAAGGTGCAGGAGAAGGGGAAAGGGAAGGGATAGAAAAGAAGAAAAAATGAAAGTAAAAGGAGAAGAGAAAGGAAAAAAGGAGAAGGGGAAAGGAGGAGAGGAGAGGAGAGGAGAGGAGAGGAGAGGAGAGGAGAGGAGAGGAGAGGAGAGGAGAGGAGAGGAGAGGAGAGGAGAGGAGAGGAGAGGAGAGGAGAGGAGAGGAGAGGAGAGGAGAGGAGAGGAGAGGAGAAGCATCAATCCCCTTGGGATAAGGAATATTATTTCCTACATTTTTTTCCTGCGGGGCTTTCAGCTGGCCATAGAAGCAGGTTCTATCTGAGCTCATGGAGCTGTATGTTTGGGAACACAGCCAGGTCTTATCTTATGTACTGTTGGTGCTCATCCCCATGGGGACAGCCCTCTGCTCTGAAAGTCCCCATCGCAACACCCGTGTGCGGTGCTGCTGGTTGTTGTTACACTCATCCACATTTTCTGTGCTGGTTTGAATTCACAGAGGGTGCAAAGGAGATTAGAAACGCCGCTATGGGGGCACATGCTGCCTCCAGGAGCTTAAGGGCATGACACCAATGCTGTTTTCCACTGGGATCATTATTACTGCGCATAGAAAGTCTTAGTGCATCTAGCTTCACAGGAAGACAGGAGATTGCAATGGAGAGGGGGGTGCAGGGCAGTGGTGATGGCGCTGTGTTTGCTGGAGCTTGAGAAGAGTGTGGGTAATGCCCTCGGTCATATGGTCTGATTTTGGGGCAGTCCTGTGTGGAGCCAGGAGTTGGACTCGATGACGGTGATGGGTCCCTTCCAACTTGGGATATTCAGTGATTGTATGATGAGACCTCATTGCAGCTTCCCATTACTGCAAGAGATCTTAGAAGCAAGAGGGACTCTGCCCTTTCATGTGGGCTGAGTATGATAGGACAATGGGAAAGGTTCAATATAAATAATAATAATAATAAAATGGAGATATAGAATAGATGTTAGTGGGAAAATCTTCACTCAGAGGCCCTGTGGTGAGGCCCTGGAGCAGGCTGCTTAAGGAAGCCATGGGTGCCCCATCCCTGGAGGTGCCCATGGTCATGGATGGGATCCTGGGCAGCCTGAGCAGGTGGGGGCACCCAGCTCACGGCAGGGGTGGGGATTGGATGGGTTTTAGGGTCCGTTCCAACCCAAACCTTTCCATGACTCCACGATGATGTCGCCAGGGGGATGGGGCCACACAATCTGTCCCCTGATCCCCTCCAGCCGTGGCTGGAAGAGTGCAGGGAGCACAGAGCTGCCCGGGGCTGTGCCCCAGCCCCTGTTGGCCACCCCACCAGCCCTGAGCCTTCACAAGCTCGCAGTTGGAGGTGCTGCTCTTCTCCTGGGAACGGAGATGGATGAGGGCTCTGCTTTTGACGTAGCTGAAGTTGGTGACCTGAACGTACTCAAAGGGTGGGATGAGGATTTCTGACTGCTCAAACAGGTCCTGGCCAGCTCTGCCCTTATCTCAGCCCTCCAGATCCCACATCGGGCACCAAAAGGGCCAATGTGGGTTTCCCTTCCTCTCCAAGACACCGCACGTCCTCCTGAGCCAGACCTTGTGGGAATCCCAGCCCAACGCTGCCACCACATCTACTCCAGCATCAGGAACACCCACTTCATGGCACAGCAATGGTCCACGTTGTCCAGTTCCCCTCCTCCAGCCTCCAGAAGAAGGTCGATGAGTCCTTTGGCCTGGACACCTTCTTCTGCGTGGAGCCCTGCCATGCTGTCCCCATCAAAGACTCCTCCTTCCACCCTGATGAGGACAGAGAAGTCCTCTTTGCACCCTTTGAGACCACGGAGGTCACCATAAAAAAGTAAGGGAAAAGCTTTGTCCATCTCCACTCCCAGTGCAAAAACAGCACCTGCAACTTGAAACTCGAGGAGGGTGCAGGCTGCCAGCAGGGCTCTCATGGAGGGAACATGTCTGCTGTTGGGGAACTTGTGGATATTTGGGAGCACGGGGAGCTGGAGGAACTTAGAGCTCTGCAAAGCCACGGGGGTCCGCAGGGGAAGGGGAGGAGTGGGACCGCAGTGGGGGGGTAGCGAGTAGCAGGGGTAGGGAGCTGCTCTACACCCTGCTGTGCAGGTCCCATGGGCTGCGTTCCAGGGAGGGGGCAAGGCAGTCTGGTCGTGCAGCACAGCTTGGTGCTTGGAGGTGACCTCACCGTGGAGGTGAGCACGGCGGGACCCGCAAGCAAAGATCTGCTCAGTCTTCAGCAGCCGTCGCGGCAGTGGCACAAGCTTTGGTGAGAAGCTCGAGCAGGACGTGGGGCCAGCAGGGCTGATGGGAATGTCACGGAGAGGAGTTTGGATCCAAGGGATGGCAGCAGTGCGGGGTGCAGCTCAGGGCTCCCCCAGGGCTGCCAGGGCTGCGACTGCCAGGAGGAGCACGCAGAGGTGTGGGGGTTCCATGGGGCTGCTCCTGCCTGGGGGGACGGTGGCAGGCAGTTAATAGCAGTGGGGGGCTGCAAGCAGTGCCCAGCCCGGGCCAGGGGCTGCGGGCCGGGGGCTCCTCTTACCTGCACTGAAAGCACACGGCCGCTCCTTGCACCTTTTCTCTGCAAAGAGACCGAGAGAGCTGCGGGGCCGCGGCACAGACAGAGGCTCCCACTGCACTGCAACCCCAGCACAGAGCTGCCGGGCTGCAGCCATCAGCGGGGCCTGGCCTCAAGTTCCCCGTGGGCTCCCCGTTGGCCGAGCTCCCCACCTCCCCACGACCACAGCCTGCACAGCCCCCCCACACCCCCGGTCCTCACTGTGCCCAATTCACCCAAGCTCCCCCTTCTGGAGCACTGCAGCCCTTACCCTGCACGAACTCGCAGTTGTACTTGCTCTTCATCCCCTGGGAGCGGAGCTGGATGGAGGTTCTGCCCTCATTGTAGGTGATGTTGGTGACCCTGAATTGCTCAAAGGGTGGGATGAGGACTTCATCCTCACCGGGGAAAGTGGAGAATTCCTTGATGGGCACACCGTAGCAGGTCTCCACAGAGAAGAAGGTGTCTTGGCCAAAAGATTCAGCGACCTTCTTCCGCAAGGAGGAGGAGGTGAAGTGGCCGAAGCGAACCACCCTGCCCTGCTGTGCCGTGAATCGGGTGCCCTTGACACCACGGTAGACGTGGTGGCATCGCTGGGGCTGGGATTCCCGCAGGGTCTGCAGGGCTCTGCTCAGGAGGAAATGCAGCGTCTTGAAGGGGAAGGAGCGCAGGTAGTGCTGCCGGGAGATGCCATCCTCCCTCGTGGCTGTGTTGAACTGGTGGTACAGTTTCCCCTCCATCGTGTACGCCAGCATGGCTGTGGCCTGATCCCGTCTCAGTGCCGGTGGGCGGTCGGCACGACCCCATCGATTTCGCCACTCCATGGCAGCATTTCTCCAGCCCTCAGCATAGACCTCGTTGGTGAACTCGGTGCGGTTCAGCTCCTCCAGCTCATCCTCCATCATGCGTCTGCAGCCCTGGTACTGGTCATCAAAGGTGGTGTTGGCCATGTCCATCGCCACCTCCTTGACTGGGCCCAGGTCTCTCTTGCTGCTGGTGGCCAACACGCTGGCCAAGGCGCCGAGCAGCAGCACCCAGCCCAGGAGGACGTGCTCCATGTGCAGAAGGACCCAGGTGCCCATCTGCACACACACTGATTCCCCCAGCACAGCCCCACCACCCCTGAGCTTCAGCCCCACACTGCGTGCACCCCGTGACACACGAACGCAGCTGCTCTGCCTTTTTATAGTAACCCTGGCCACATCCCATGGGTTATTTATAATTACATCTAGGACCTCTCAGAATATCTGTCGCTGCTGACTTGTTGCAAATGGCCGCGTGCACATCATCAGGAAATACCCTTTAAACAGTCATCCTTGCTTTAGTCTACACATAACGCCAACCAGGACACTCTCCTGGGCCTTGAAATGCAAGTCTGGTGGTGACATGGATCCCTAGAAAGAGCTGAATCTTGCAATGGCATTCATTTCTGAAACAATCTCATCAATCCCTGGGCCAAAGTACGTGGCTGTGAGTGGGGCCATCACACCCCTTATCATTCAGGACTGTGGGAGATTCAAATACCAGCAGCTGCTACAGAATAGACCAAGAGCAACAGAATAAACCAAGAGCAACGGGTGTTGGGACGTTCAGACACTGGGACACATGTTTAGCAAGGGCCACCTGGTTAGTCAACGCCCAGGGTTTGCAGTCGAGCTGTTCCTGCCTGACCAAAACTCTCAGGTGCTGGAGAAGGAATTCAAGTCACTGAATCAGAGCCAGGCGTCCGGCTGCAGGCACAGTGACTCCTTCTCGTGCTCGTCCAGCTTTTTCCTCATGGTATCATAAGCTATAGGATGTCCCTTTGGCCAGCTGAGGTCTGCTGCCCCACTTTTGACTCCTCCCTGCTCCTTATGCTCCCAGTCCCCCAGTGGTGTGACAGCAGTGGATGCTGAAGTCTGAAACATCCTCAGCTCTGTGCAGCACTGCTCAGCAACAGCGCGGGGGCACAGGAGGGGGCACAGCGCAGTGTGCTCACAATCACCCCACTGCCTTCCCTAACTCTCCCCTCCTCCCTTTGTCAGCTCCTTCAGGCTGTCCCACTCCCTTTCCCATAATCGAAAGCGAAAGGCACAGGAAGTGTCCCCACTCTGGCAGTGAAACTTCATGAGGCAGCGCTGGGACCACTGACAGCTGCTCACAGGGAACAAAGGAAGGAAGGAAAGCCCCCAGCCAAGCCCTGAGTGCTCCTGTCCCAGCTCTGCGGATGGAGGGCAGCCCAGGACCCCACACCTCAATGTCAGGGCCTGCAGCACCAGGCAGTGCAGCCATGGGGTTGTGGTGTTACCCTGCAGCAGCTCAGCCCCTTTGCTCACTGCCCCGTCCTTGGGGATGGGGGAGAGAACTGGGAAACAGCAGAAAAGAAGTTGAGCTCAACACCCATCAGTGGCTGCCCCATCACTGCAAGCATGTGCTGATCGCCATGGTGAGCCTGTGGGACGTGACATGATCCACCTCCAGGCCCCCCCATATTTATATGTCAGCCATCATCCTCCAGACAAATGGTCATTATCCCCTTGACTTGCTTAATTGCCCTGTGTGCTTCACATTCATGATAACCTGTGCAATAGCATCCACGGCCAAGTCCACCCCTCGATCCCGAGCCCAGCCACAGGCACCCATCACCTCCTCCTCTGTTGACGTTCCAAAATCTCTGCCTTCATCCAGTCCACGATCATTTCCAAGATCCCTGCACAACGAGGGATTCCAACTTGAGCCCACTGTGTGATCACTGCAAGTCACTTCCTCCACACAACATCAGTGGCAGTTGGGTGAACTAATTCCTGTTCAATTGGGTGGAAGGCTTGCTGCTGCTCTCTTCTGAGCCACTTGATAATTGGAAGAATTATCGTTAGCACGGGGGTGGTCACACACTGGGACAGGTCTGTAGGTAGCAGTTGATGCTCCATGCCTGCAGTGCTCAGGAGGCATTGGGACGATGCCCTCAGTGCAGTGCTGTACATTCTGGTTAGCCCTGCAGTGCTGCTCTGAGGGGTCCATGGAGCCTTCCTTCCCTTCTCCATGCTGAACACCCCCAGCCCCCTCAGCCTTTCCCCACAGGAGAGCTGCTCCAGCCCTTGCAGCATCTCCGCGACCTCCTCTGCTCCCATTCCAACACCTCCACGTCTTTCCTGTGACGGGACGCCCAGACCTGGGTGCAGTGCTCCAGATGGGGCCTCATGATGAAGGAGCAGAGGGACAATCCTTTACTCCTGCTGTGCCCCATTACTAAGAAGCAGAAAAGGAAGACCTGGGGAACTGAGATGACCGCATGTGGCAACTCACACTGTGTGTGGGAACTCACATGCATCGAAAGTGAGGGTGACTGCTGGAAGGGCACTTCCTCGTGCTGTGCATGCAGCAGAAACTCAGCAGCAACAGCAATTGTCAGAGGTCACGGGCGGTCGGTGTATAAAGAACCGTGTCACCCAAGACAGGGCACCCAGGTTCATGCCAAGCAGAGTGGGGACGAAGCCGGCTGCAGCTCCGGGGCTGGTTGGGCTGTGCTGGGGGAACCATTGTGTGGGCAGCTGGGCTCCTGCATCCTTCTGCACATGGAGCACGTCCTCCTGGGCTGGGTGCTGCTGCTCGGCACCTGGACTGCTGCATCGGCCGCCAGCATTAAGAACAGCCAGATCAAGGAGGTGGCGATGGACACGGCCCCCAACTCCTTTGATGACCAGTACCAGGGCTGCATCGACTTGATGGAGGCTGAGCTGCCGGAGCTGAACCGCACCGAGTTCAACATCTACGCCCATGACTGGAGAAGGGCAGCTGCGGAATGGCAGAGCCGATGGGGCCGAG